>NW_023462592.1:0-18075 GCF_013731165.1 Rhagoletis pomonella
AGCGGGTGACTCTCGGCAACAGCGGAGCAACGGTTGAGCAACGGTGGCGGCACAGCGGGTGACTCTCGGCAACAGCGGAGCAACGGTTGAGCAACGGCGGCGGCACAGCGGGTGACTCTCGGCAACAGCGGAGCAACGGTTGAGCAACGGTGGCGGCACAGCGGGTGACTCTCGGCAACAGCGGAGCAACGGTTGAGCAACGGCGGCGGCACAGCGGGTGACTCTCGGCAACAGCGGAGTGACGGTGAGCGGCGGCGATACGGCGAGTAATTCTCGGCAACGGATGTCCTCTAATGGCAACGGGTGGCTCGTGTTGTTACTCGGCGACTCGGCAACCGATGGAGCGGAGCGACCTAGCAAGACTAGCGAGACTCGTCAGGCACCGCCGCTCCCATAATTGCACACTACACATGACTAGGGGCTGGAATGGGGGCGGCGGTAGCCGTGGCTCGGCCAACCGGAGACGATATAGTGCGTCCGAAAACACACCACTAGGCGCCAACCGATTGGTCGAGCCGTGCTTGGATTAACCAGCCGGAGACGATTTAGTGCGTCCGAAGGCACACCACTAGGCGCCAACCGGCTGGTCAAGCAATGTTTGGGTTGACTAGTCAGAGACGATTTAGTGCGTCCGAGGACACACCACTAGGCGCCAACCGACCAGTCAAGCCCAACGCTTACCTAGCGAGACTGACTCGCCTGCGCACTTGTTCCGCTTTTTATACCCGATGCTGTGTATTTCGTTTGAGAATTCGTCGTGTATGCTGTCCCGATGGTAGCTGGCGAACGAAGTGGTTGGTATGCTGCTAGCAGTGTTTTGCCTGATGCTGTATGAGTGTGCCGAAGAGTACATATGTACAGTGTCGCGTATGTACGGTGGTATATATATGTGCAGTGGAGTGTGTATGCTTCGTTTGTACGTTGTCGATATGTATCGGAAGGTATGTATATGCGTTGTTATGTGTGTACAGTGGTGTCTGTATGTATGTATAGTGGGATATGTGTGTACGGTGGTATATATATGTGCAGTGGAGTGTGTATGCTTCGTTTGCACGTCGATATGTATCGGAAGGTATGTATATGCGTTGTTATGTGTGTACAGTGGTGTCTGTATGTATGTATAGTGGGATATGTGTGTACGGTGGGGTGCGTATGTACTCCAACGTGCTGTGTACTATTGTTTCGTAGTGAATTGCTACGTTACAATATAAAACGCGTTTAACAAATTCACTACTTTTGTTCAACAAAGTAAAAAAAATTAAATACACTAAAATGAAGGAATGTTCAACAATCTACTTTTGTTTCACAATTATCTCGCTAATATTAGTGAATAAATAAGTATAATGTGTTTTTTTTTTTAATATCTAAAACAGTGAGCTCTGCGTAAAAGATATTCAGCCCTTGTTCTACGGCTACACAGAAAGGAGAACTCTTCTTAGTGGGGTTTATAATCCCTAAGCGCGGCCGAAGGCCGCCTACGCAGAAAGGTGTTTTCTGCAAAAGGTGGTCAGCCCCTCTTCTTCGGCAACATAGAAAGTAGAATTCTACTTATTAAGAGTTATAATCCCAAAGCGAGGCCGAAAGCCGCCTACGCGGAAAGGTGTACTCTGCAAGAGGTGTTCAGCTTCTCTTCTTCGGCATCATAGAAAGGAGAACTCTACTTAAAGAGGGTTATAATCTTTAGGCGTGGCCGAAGGCCGGCTACTCAGAAGTGTTCTCTGCAAAAGCTGTTCAGACTCTCTTCTTCGGCAACACAGAAATCAGAATTCTACTTAGTAAGGGTAATAATCCCTAAGCGCGGCCTAAGGCTACATACGCCGAAAGATGTTCTTTGCAAAAGGTGTTCAGCCTCTGTTTTCCGTCCACACAGAAATGAGAATTCTACTTAGTGAGTTATCTTCTTAACTTTGCGAGAAAGGGCTTCGGCAAAGGCAAGGTGTTATCATTTAGGAACAGGCACAAGCTAGGTACCCAGCTCCCTCTGGCTTTGTTCCCCAGGGACAATATTAACAGAGAGGTGGTCTTTAAAAGAAATTTCTGGGCTCACACTTATAACAAGCAGACCTCGTGTACCTCTATTATGGAGAGTCACATACTGGCGAGCACAATACAGTGGTACACTGATGGCTCTAAAACAAGTGCGGGGATTTGAGCAGGCGTGTACGGCCCGGGCTGAAGTTTTCGGGGACCCTGGGAACCTTCCCTAGCATCTTTCAAGCGGAGGTCTATACCATCAGTATGTGCGCTGAGATTAACATTCGCAGGAACTTTAGAAATGAAAGGATACTTATACTAAGTGATAGTCAGGCTGCACTTGTGGCCCTCTCATCATTCAAGATCAAGACCTCCTTGGTTTTGGAGTGTGTCGAGAGGCTTAATGCTCGGGCGGAGGTTAATGATATCCAACTAATGTGGTACCCACATGGGAGTTGCAGGAAATGAGGAAGCCAATCAACTGGCCAGAAAGGCCGCTTCCTCGATCCCGATAGGACCTGAGCCATTTCTGGCAGTGGGACCCAACACCATAAAGGAAATGCTCAGAAGGGAAAATTGCAAACTGAGGGAACTGAACTGGCGTGGCACTATGGGTCAACGTCAGGCAAAAATCATATTAGGAGGCTACAATCAGGCAAGATACAGGATACTCATGGATCTCTCAAAGCAGAAACTAAGAATTATGACAGGTTTTCTGACGGGACACTGTAGGCTCAGAGGGCACCTGTATAAACTAGGTATCTGGTCCAGCGACCTGTGTCGCTTTTGCGATGCGGCCAAGGAGACTCCTCTACACCTTCTTATGGAGTGTGAGGCCGTTGAACGCAGGAGGTATCGGAGTATAGGGCACGTCTTTCCAAGAGAGGAGCAAATACACTCCCTGTCCTATTATGAAATTTATAGACACTCTGGGTCTGGTTGAGGTGTTGTGATGAGCCTGGGGCACAATAGACCTACTGGTCGCAGTGCCATACCCAACTAACTATTTATCTAACTATCTAGTGAGGGTTATAATCCCTAAGCGCCGCCGAAAGCCGCCTACGCAGAAAGGTGTTCTCTGCAGAAGGTGTTCAGCCCCTCTTCTTCGGCAACACAGAAAGGAGAATTCTACTTACAGGGGCTTATAATTCCTAAGCACGGCCGAAGGCCGTCTACGCAGAATGGTGTTCAGCCTCCCTTCTTCGGCAACACAGAAAGTAGAATTCTACTTAGTTAGGTTCATGGATGTATATGTATGATTCGGACTGTTAACACTGTATTTAACTGCTAAGGCTTGCAAAATACCAAGGTTTTCAAGTTTGGAAAACAATAGATGGAACTCGGAAAGAAAAGCTAATCCATTTTGTTGTACATAAAACGTTTATTTATTTGTTTATGAAGTCTTAACAACAGGATGTTCTTACAGACTACACATATTAGAAAAAATTACATATTATAAAATATTATTGAGATTACTTAAATAAGATTCAAGCCGATTTCGGAAAATACACTTTGGCATAGAGAGATCAAGGTCTAGTGAACTAGAAATCGTATTGATTTCTTCTACTATTTAAGGGAGCATTTCGGCTGTAAAGAGTTTTGCTAACAGCGACTCTAAACAAATCAGTATGCCGCAAAATTCTGCTAGGAACATTGAAATAAACTCTACTGAGCAATAAGGGGCAATCAACGTTACCGGAAATCACATCGAAAATGAAGGAAATGGACAGGAAAACTCTTCGGTTATGCAACGGCATTAAGTTAATTAACTGACACGTGAAAAATAGGATGGGATAGGGTCGGAGAAGTTAAGCGATCCCAGGCGTGTCGGATAAACACGCGCTGGACTGACTCAATCCTGTTTATGTGGACTTGGTAATAAGGTCTCCAAATAAAGGCAGCGTACAAATGCAGAGTATAAGACTTTGTGAGTGTAGGGATTCAGAAACGCGGTACTGTTGCATTTTACAAAAGCTAGCATCGAAAATGAATTAGCGACGACGAAATAATTTACATGCGTAATGAAAGTAAATTTCGAATCGAAAAATACTCCTAGGTCCTTAACTACGTTGAGAGACTCCAACCTATCATCAGAAATACGGTATGATGTGGGTAGCGGTGTAGATTGTTTTGAAAACGTGATTTGGTTACATTTTTTAATGTTAAGAAATAAGCGATTCTTAACACACCACAAAAATAATCTGTCGAGATCAGCTTGAAGTAGAAGCGCGTCATTATTAGATCACTATTAGTTTTGTTGAATTCATGTACAGTCAACTAAATAAAAACGGACGCGACATTCTAGCAAGTGTGGCTATTTTTCTTTACTTTACTTACCTACTGTTTATTTTATTTAAGAATGTATAGCTGATTAACTAAACACCATATAAATCCAAAATTCAGACTTTGTGCAAAATTTATGAGCAGAAATGTCCTATCTGCAAAAAATGTTCAGCCCCACTTCGGCAACACGGAAGGGAGAATTCTACTTAGTACAAACAAAAAACTAAACAAACTAAAAAGACAATCAAAACAATCGCCTTCAACCAAGAAACATCTATTGGCGAAATAGTAAAAAACAATAGAACTAATCTAATGGAGACCAACTCACACCACACCCTCAATGAAATGGCTATAAATTTTAGTAGCCTGCTAAAAGACGAAATTAAAACGATGACCAAAACTAAGGTAATTTCGGGTTGTAGAAACTTTGACGGATGTTACGAAAATTCAACAGTATGAAGCTGCGAAATGGAGCAGAAAACGTAGACTCTAGCATCAGACCATCTACCCATAGTCATCTCGATTGATAAACGAACCGACTTTGCCTCCGCCAAACACCGGACCTATATCAACTTTTCTAAAGCTGATTGGAAAGGTTACGCGGAGTTTACCGAAAACACCTTCGCAGCGCTCCCCACACCAACCGACGTCCATCTCGGTGAACGTAAGTTCCACAGGGCTATCACTGCTGCTGCAGCTCGCTTCATACCGGCAGGATGTATATCGGACCCACGCCCAAACTTCCCTGCCGAAGCGGCTGTTCTAGCCGATGAGCGTGATAGCCTTCGTCAGGCCGATCCCGGAGATCCCCGTATCAGGGATCTCAACGCGGAGATTCGGCAACTAGTAAACGTACATAAGCGGAAGAAGTGGCAGGAGCACCTGAAGACTTGTAATTTCACCTCTGGTGTGAGTAAGCTTTGGTCAACCGTGAGGTCATTGTCTAATCCGACGAAGCACGACGACAGAGTCGAAATTTCCTTCGGCGACCATGCCTCGTCGGACCCGGAGCGATGCGCGAGCTATTTTAGCCGGCAGTTCATACTACATCCTCCGGTGGACAAAGCCAAGCGTCGAGTGACCAGAAGGCTGCACAAACTGCCAACAACTTGTGCCCCCCTTGCTTTCACTTGCGGTGAAGTTCAGGTGGCCATCGGGAAGGCGAATGCCTCCAAAGCCATGGGTCCCGACGGAATATGCATGCTGATGCTGAAAAATTTGGGTCATGCGGGGGTAGCGTACCTAACGGAGGTCCTCAACCTGTCAATGGCCACTCTCATCATCCCAGACATCTGGAAGGTGGGGAGAGTGGTCCCACTGGTCAAACAGGGGAAACCCGCCAACAAAGGAGATTCGTATCGCCCGATTACACTCCTTTCCCCGGTAGCGAAGACACTCGAGGCCTTGCTACTCCCGTACTTCACAAACCACCTGACCCCAGCGAAGCATCAGCATGGTTTCCGTAAAGTGCACAGTACAACAACAGCACTTAACGCCATAAACACTCAGATAACTCGTGGCCTTAACCGTAACCGTCCCTGTGAGAGAACGATTCTAGTAGCGTTGGACTTGTCAAAGGCGTTTGACACCGTCTGCCATTCCACGCTACTAGAAGATATAGAGGCCTCCTCTCTCCCACAGAGGCTCAAACGGTGGTCGGCAAATTATCTGAGTGGTCGACATTCGTCGGTAATATTTAGAGACAAAACGAGTAAGCAGCGAAAAATAAAACAGGGGGTTCCTCAGGGTGGTGTCCCCCCCTCCCCCCCCGCTACTGTTTAACTTTTATATTTCAAAGCTCCCTCAACCACCAGAGGGAGTCTCGATTGTCTCCTATGCCGACGATTGCTCGATCATGGCGACTGGGAATGGAATTGATGACCTGTGTTCGAAAGTAAACGGCTATCTCTCCGAACTTTCTCGCTTCTTCACTGCAAAGTGTCTAGCCCTCTCCCCTACGAAATCCTCCGCGACCCTGTTCACAACCTGGACGAAGGAGGTCAGGCTACCGCTGGGGATTCACGTCGATGACACACCAATTCCGACGGTGAATAACCCCAAAATACTCGGAGTAACATTCGACAGCCTGCTCTCCTTCTCTGCGCACTCAACCGCTATTGTCAATAAAGTACAGAGCCGCAACAAGGTCCTCAAGTCGCTAGCCGGCAGTACTTGGGGCAAAGACAAAGAAACGTTGCTGGCAACATACAAGGCAATAGGCCGGCCGGTTTTGAACCACGCAGCGCCAGTGTGGTCGCCAGGGACTAGTAGGACGCAGTGGACGAAGCTACAGACGGTACAAAATACGGCACTTAGGACAGCGACGGGATGCCTCTTGATGTCGCCTGAATACCACCTGCACGGCGAGGCGCATATGCTCCCTGTTAAGGAGCATAATATAATGCTCTGCAAGCAGTTCCTGATCGGGAGCCACAGAAGTGGCCACCCAAGCAGACAGCTGCTTGCAGAGGAGCCCTCGCCTAAGCACGTCAGGAGGCATCTATATGAACTGACGGGCGAAGTCCAGAGGTTCATTAAGCAACCTCTGGACCCGACAGCATACAGACAGGCTCTGAACGGCATTCACAGGGACTCAGTCTCGAGTTATGTAGACTCTAGACCTGTGAATGCCGTTCTAGGCATACCACCCCCGGACATAGACGAGACAGAGCTTCATCTGCCTCGGGAGACACGCACTACACTCGTACAACTTCGCTCCGGCTACTGCAGCAGGTTAAACTCCTACTTGAGTAGGTTGAATGAGGATGTGCCGAATGAGTGTCCGGCATGCGGAGAGACCCCACATGACTCGAAACATCTCTTCGCATGCCCGGAAAACCCGACAACCCTAACGGCCTTGTCCCTGTGGACAAATCCCACAGAAGCTGCATGCTTCCTAGGGTTGCCGTTAGTGGAACTTGACGACAACGACTGAGATACCAACCGATCTGGGCGGGGTTGTTGTAGCCGCTACAACAACAACAACAGCAGAAAACGTAGTGATTGGCAAAAATATAAGCAATACAGAAATCCGTATGTCCACGAGCTGCAATTTGCGCGGAACAATTTTATACAAAACCAAATCCAGGTAGCAAGGGACCAAAAGGCAATGTGGAAAACCATTAAACATCTGGTTCTGAACGAGGAAACGAATGAATTATCCAAAGTGTTCTTAAACGATAAAGTGGTAACAAATAAGCGCGAAATGGCAAATGTATTTTTTATAAATGCGAAATGCAAATGTATTTTTTATAAAAAGTGTCGAAGAAATTAACGGTAGTAGTCCAATAGTTAGATAATAATGACTATATACAGCAAAGCGATGTTGAGTTCAAGTTCTGATCTATTATTTTTATTGGCCAAATAATAGACATACGATCATGAGAAATGTAAACATAACAAAACTGTCAAAGCTAAACTTCAAAATGGGGGGGATTGCCAGATGAATGTACGTAACCAATAGTTATTCAACACACGAACCATTATATCAGTATAGAGACGAATTGACATGGCCACTATGAAAACGCGCACACTGACATACGAAAAAGAATCGGTGGTCACATACCACGAGGCTAGAAAAATATATTTCTTTTTTGGAATTGGACACGGAGCGAACCACACTCATCAGCCCTCGCAAGAACGGAATTACAACCAAGTAATTAAAGTGGATTAAAAGCTTGTATTAAAAGCTGGCGACATTCGGGGAGTCGATACTCACTCCTCAGTGGAAATTAATAGAGGCAAAAGGTGCCGTCACATTCCTTCCGGCAAATCCCCAGCCATGTTGTTGCGTAGAATAAAGAAGTTGTGAGCATCAAATCTGGACTATTCATTTGACAGCAATTGAGTCACCATAAGCCGGTAATACAAAATCATTACACGTAAGTCAGCCACTTTCTTGCCACCATCCATTGGAAACGAGCTATCCATCAACCGTAAATAAAGATTTATGTTTGGACCGTCAAACTAAGGTCAAGGAAATCATTGGCGCCCAACTAAACAGATGAAAAAGTATAAGTTTTGTTGAACATAACCACACTTAAGCCCGGCATAAAATAACCGCGTGCTCAGCTGAGCGAATATAGCAATTTCATCATCGAATCAATTTAATACATCATAAAATAAGATTTAAGGAAAATTAAAACCTTTTTGTCGTTTTTCTCATTTTGTTGGTCACAAAATTGTACGTCGTTGAAACAAACATATTCGAGTTTAATAGATTTTTTATACATTTTTCTTTTTAGAAATTTCGCTATTATAAATCATCATTGAGATTGAATCAAATAATTATCTTTTGAATTCATAATCACTGTAAATCAATATCGTCCTCAGTCTTCACACGGCATGATTTAATTGATTTTTATTGGAGCTCGTTTTCAATCAAAATTTTTGTGGATATTTTGATTATTTAATTCCGCGGGGGTGAATGGTGATCGATCTACGATGCGAACACCATTGATCAGCAGTCATAACCATTCTCGTTCAGTTCAGTTCGCCAATTCTGAAAAGCAAGTTAATTGAATTTTTTAATCAGGTAACACCACACATCGACGGTCAAGATTTTTGAACCGATCATTTTTCTTTTCGGCTTTCGGTATAAGTTCAAGCAACGTAACCGATAACACGGTCAATATTAATTGAACCAAACTATTAATTTTTCCTTATTTTTGTAATTTCTTTGGGTATTCATTCTCAATAAAATTTTAAACTCGTATCAAAGTAATCTCGTTTAACATTCTCAAACTGGTTGAATATTCTCAGTCTGATATGGTCTTCCGGTAAATTCGGGGGTGGATAGTCTTGATCTTTGTTGCGTACCTTGTTGGCGACAGAAGGGACCGAAGGAGATACAGGTAATACTCCCAAGTATTCAAGGCCTTCGCTGCATCCCGGGAGCAAACAACTTGGTCCATAAAAAGATTCGAGCTAGTGCGTTACGTTCCCACGACAGTCGGGTCTACGTAACCGGAACGACCCAGATTTATATCTGGCCAAGGACTGTCACTCCAGCAACACTCCCCAAAAAGTCTTTTGGGAATTTTATGTTGCTACAACAACAACAGCTAGTGCGTTAAACGCCATTCTCAGCCCACGTTCGGTATAATATTAAACAAAATTTTGAACCGAAAATCACATGAGATATACCAATTGAGCGTGAATTTTTTGTTAAAATAGTTAGATTTAAAGCAATATTCAAATACTGATCGATTTATGCGGCATTATTTTTGAAAGTGGATATTCAAAACGACATACTCATAGAATAAAATAATAATAATAATAAATAATAAACTGAAGTAAATACTGTACTGATTTTAAATCGAGTACCATCATCTTATAACATAGACTTTAATAGTACGGACTTTAGTCTACCGTTGGCAGAATTTTTTTAATAATCTGAATTTACAACTTGGTATTTGAGTCTTTGAACATGGAATTGTTTCCCATTCGCGATGCAACTTATTTGACAGACGAACAGCGACAGATCGAAGGGGAGATATATAACCTATATCCAGCGCCGGTTCAATGGACCGACACCGATATAGCCGCCCTCAATGGTAAAATATCTGCTTACGTTGGCCAACCATGGTCAATAAAATCCCATGCCATACACCAAATTAATGAGTTGGAAATATGTGAGAGAGCATATCGGGAACTGAAGGCGAATGAGGTGTTAACACCTCAGGGTCGTCTTCATCCAATGATACATTATTGTTATCGAACCGCTCGGTTGAAGTTAAAACCCGAGTCGGCGTTACGCCAGGCAGATCTGATCGGAAAATTTCAGTCGAAGATTCGTGAGCTTCGGATGTCTTCACCGAATACGGGAATCCCAACGTGCGATCCCCAATTAAGTTTGAACTCGACCTTCCATGGTTTTGAGAACGAACGGGGAACGATGAGTTCAACTCAAAATACTGTTCCATCACAATATTTACCCTTAACCATACCAGATTCGATGCCAAACGAGAATATACCGACTTCGGTTCAGGCAACTGACCCATGGTATACCCTGACCACCAGTACGGTTAATTCAAATGCTCAACCAGCCGTTCTCAATTCAGTGTCAGGCGGATCGGAACCAACACCCTCATTACACCAACTGTCTGTAATGGTGTCTGAGTTGCTTAGAGCCCAAACACAGATGCAACAGCAAATGATCCGTGATCGGATTCATTTACAGACACCAATCCCTGACGTTCGTGACATGAACCAAACCATGCCAACGACCCGGAATCATACCTGAATACCACCCTCGGTGGATCCTCCTTATGGTTCTTTGGGTGGTCCTTCAACCTTACAAACTCAAACGATCAATACCTACCGTAGTGTTAGAACGTCTCATATCCAAGAACCAATTAATCAACCATCTCATTTATATCCGAATTATTCGCTATCCGGTCCCCCACAATCACGACCAATTCAAGCCACTATATTCGACGAATCTGCCCAAGCGGATGTAATGGATAGGAAATTCAGAGGCTTACCATCATGGATGGGATGTGCTCAATTCGATGGCGTTCATGTGAACGAAAAATTTCTATCGGTTGAAGATTATTTGGCTATTATTGGCTCATTTCGATATAAGATTGGAGTACCCGACCATGAATTGGTAACGCGTTTGGTACCCACACTCACGGGGGCCGGTCGACAATGGTACTTCACCGAACTGAGAAACTTCGGAGATTATCAAGATTTTTGCACGTTTCCTCAACAAACATACTCGGGCCCAAGTAATAAAGTCATATGCACAGATTAAATTCGACCCACGTTTGCAAACACTGCTGAAACATATCGATGACTTGACATTGCAATTGCAGGGTAATTCCTGTGGTCTGGATGAACGGGACCCCCTCGATATCATCATTGGTACCTTATCCGATCATCTGCGTGAACTCGTCCACACTCGACAAGTCCACACGTTGGAGCAATTGCGTGAGTTCGCTCAGCGAATTGCACCACATTCGTTCATTGTTGCCACACCCCGTCCGGAGAGAACACGTTCGGATAGACAGCGATCAGTGCCACGGGAAATTTCGGCAATACATGATCCACCGTATGATTGTTCAGATTCGGAATATACCGCTTCGTTTCCTGGGTCCGACTCCGATGACAGGGAATGTGCATACGCGAACAAGCAAAAGAAACCAATTAAAGCATCTCAGAAACATAGGTATTCGAAACCAGTCGAGGATTATAAAAATGACAAAAAGCCAAAGGAGAATGATACGAAAGTAGGAACTATCGTCGACCCATTTCTCGCTGTTGAGGGCGACGAAAATGTACGATGTGCAAAATGTCTCGTGTGGGGCCATCACTTCAAAAAGTGTCGAACCCAACCGAATAGGGTAATCAGCTACAAATGTACACGACCGGGGGTTACGTCTGATCAATGCCCGTGTTCAAAAAACGCGTAAGGGAGTCGATTGGGAATAGTGGTCCATCGTACTCAGAATCCACAACCTCTTCTAAATCCACTGTCTCTAACAATCCTCATTCGACCGAAGTCCCTCTACAAATCGACAAATCTTCAGTACCGAATTCCAGTAATAATTCTACTCTGATTCTTAACGAGTATAATCAAACTCACAAACATTTTATGAGAAGTACAAATGGGGACAGTTGCAATCTACCGAAACATCCATTGGTCTCGCCGATAATTCGATTTCTTTTAAGGCCCTTGGTAAAGTGAATGTATTATATACGGTTGGTAGTCTTACCCGACTTGTGCCAACTCTTGTAGTGCCTATCTCACTGAAACACCCAATTATGGGACGGACATTCCTTGAGGCCTTCTTTTTCGAACTGGTGCATAACCAAGAGAAAGTTCAGCGATTTTTAAAACATACAGCCAAAGGTGATACTGAAGAAGTTGCATCCGCTAAAGTCGAAATGGTTACGGCGGATGAATTTATTAATTTTTGTAACCAGTCACAATGGAGTGGGAAAGAACAAGCTCAGATATCTTCTATGAGTAATGATCTGGAGCCAATTGACGCTTCTACACTCGGTTTAGAGGGCGACATAGATACCCCAAAACTAACTAGCGTCAGCCTTCCACATAATCTCACCTCAGATCAAAGACAAATGTTGGACGCCGTTCTCAAACTTTTTAATCCAACTCCTGAGTCTGGTCCTTTAAATGTCACTAATCAGATCGAACACGTAATTGATACGGGTGATGCAAAACCCGTCATGAAACGCCAGTATTCAGTATCGCCATATGTGGCTGAACAAGTTCAAGCCGAATTGGATAAAATGCGTAGTCGTGACATCATTGTGACCATCGAAGAAAGCCCTTTGCGGTCACCAATTCTGGCTGTAAAGAAGAAAGACGGAACGTGTCGCATGTGCTTGGACGCAAGAGAATTGAATAAAATCACCGTTCCAAATGCCTATCCAATTACAGATACTAATAAAATTTTAGCTCGACTAAAATCAGCAAAATACCTAACCAGTATTGATCTGTCTCAAGCTTTCTTTCAAATTCTTTTGGCAAAATCGAGTCAACTGAAACCCGCTTTTGCACTCGGCAACAATGATAAAATTTTCCGTGATTTGGTTCCACATGCATTCGCATATGTGGATGATTTCATAATTTGCACTTCGACGTTTGAAGAACACGTTAAGATATTGGCTATCGTGGCAAAACGTCTGGCTGGGGCCGGCTTAACCATCTCAACATCCATATCGAATTTCTGTTGTAAACGATTGGAATTCCTGGGCTACGTTTTGTCTCAAAAGGGTTTATCTGCGAATCCATCTCGTATTCGAGCGATTATTGAATTTGCACGGCCCAAAACGGCAAAAGAAGTCAGACGGTTCGTTGGTGCAGCAGGCTGGTACCGTAAATTTATTCCAAATTTTTCGGAGATCACAGCTCCCCTTTGTGAATTGTATAAAGGAAACCGAAAAGGACCCATTGAATGGAATATCGCTGCTGAACAAGCCTTTCTCAAACTCAAAGAGTGTTTAACTACCACTCCCGTTCTGACTATGGCCGATTATTCAAAACCATTCACGATTTATACCGATGCCTCCTTTATCACAGCGGGAGCTGTTCTAGTACAAGAACATGATGGGAATGAACGCGTGGTTCAGTATTTTTCTAAGAAATTCTCGAAAGCCGAACAAAATTACGCAGCATCTGAACGGGAATGCCTAGCCGTTCTCTTAGCGGTCGAAAAGTTCCGTCCATAGTTTGAGGGTCGTGAATTGGTTGTGGTAACGGACCATGCAGCTTTGCGCTGGCTACAAACTCTCAAAGACTCAACTGGCCGTTTATGTCGTTGGGCGATCCGATTATCACCATACGATCTCAAAATTATTCATAAACCAGGAAAACATTTGGAACTTATCTCGTTCTTTTGCTCTTCTCAACATCGTTCGTAGAAATCCAATTGACCTTCCGAGTAATTTTCACGTTAATCGTATCCCAATCACATCCGTGATCAACATTGACCCAAACACGTGCGATAAATGGTACAACAAAATGCATGCCATGGCCTCAAGACAACCATTAGATAGATATAAAATCGAGAACAACCTTCTATATCATCGATTGAAATTTTCCAATCAAAGTGCGGAAATACTGTGGACACTTTGTGTACCATCTTCTGACAGAGCAAAAGTCCTCGATGAAAATCATAACCAACATTCGCATCAGGGTGTTTGGAAAACTTATAGACGTATCTCAAAACGCTATTACTGGCAAAACATGTATGAGTCCGTTTACCAGTACGTTGGCAATGTGAACTATGCCACCGCATTAAACCAAGTAATGAGAGCACCAAAACACCTCACGGCGAATATAGAGAACCAAAACGACCGGGTAGACAATTGAAGCATGTTCGCGAATAAGGTTGTAAACGACAATTTTTTCAAAACTGTTTTTTTTGCATTTTATAGTTATAATTACTCTCTTCTGTCTGTAAAAAAAAATTTGAGCAAATTACTGCAGGCATTCCCACTCAAAATGCTCTCTAATGCAAGCAGTCAGTTGAAGAACGTTACATGTTGCTTATGTTATCTGTGCAAAATGTCAAGAAATGAATATTCATGTGTTCTTAATAAGACAAACAGAGGGTCAAAAAGGAAAATAAATATAGAAAATTGGAAAGACCTAAACAATAAAAGATTAAGAAATAGTGGGCAATCATATGTCAATAGAAAAAATAAAGTAGTGCCGGCTAAATCGCGCCTGAACAGGTAAAGTGGAAAAACGTTTTAAGTTCAAGATTTTCTACTATATATTTGAGTTTTGTTTTATACATATGTTTGTGGCTGCAGATGCAATTTTCAGTGTGATAAGTTTAATTTATTACATATAAAAGAGCTATTTGATAGTTTTTATAAAAAAAACTACAACGATCAAAGTTCATATTTAAGTTGCTACATTGAATTGAGTGAACCTCAAAGACGAAGAGTTAATGAGGGAACTTCTAGGCGAAACACCACAATCTGCTATTTTTTGTTGTCTTCTAACGGTCAAAGAAAAAGAGTGTGTCAAAATATGTTTTGTCACACATTCCAGGTAAATAAGTGTTGAGTGTTTTTATTTATTTATTTATTACCTACTTCTTATTCATATTTTTATTCAGATAACGCAACGCAGAGTACAAATTTTGGTTGAAAAATTAAAATTTGGAAAACTTGTTACTGATCAGCGTGGTAAACATGAAAATCGTCCACACAAAATCGTTGAACCGGAGAAAATGTGTGCTATGGAACACATAGCAAGCTTTCCTAGCCAAGAAAGCCACTATAGTCGTTCTACATCAGAGAAAAAATTGTTTAAGCCTTGATTTAAGTATTAAAAAAATGCATATCTTATACAAAGTTAAATACCCTGATACTGCAATTTCTTATGACACATACAAGCATATTTTTCATACGGAATTTAAGCTACGATTTGGTTACCCGAGAAGTGATACGTGTAAGGTTTGCGATAAGTATTTTATTGAAATGGTTGCTGCCGCGAATACAGAACGATTCGAAAGTGTACAAAACTTAGCTGCAGCTCATCACGAGAAGGCAGAAAAAGCTTACTTACAGCTTAGAAATGATACCAACACCGCCAAAAATTCACACAGTACTGTAGTCATTTGTGTCGACATGCAGCAAGTGATTTTCACACCCAACCTGACACACTCCGATGTCTTTTATCAGCGGCAGTATTCAAATTATAATTTTGCTATTCATAATATGTCAGACAATGCAGTGGATATGTATACATGGCATGAAACAGTTGCAAAAAGAGGATCTGCAGAAATCGCATCGTGTATTTTGAAACACATTTCCTCAAAATATAGTATTTTAGAAAATGATGGAGTTAGGAAATTGATAATATGGTCAGATAGGTGCGTTGGGCAGATCAACAACTGGACAATAATCGCTTTGTGCCACAGTCTCTTAACAAAATACTTTTCTGAAATAAATAAAAAATTTTTAACATCGGGACACAGTTTTCTCCCCTGTGATCGCGATTTTGCGCTAATTGAAAAACAAAAAAAAAACAGCTCAATTATATACCCCAGAAGATGTGTGCCATATGATTGAGTCAGTAAGAACTTCGAATCCATTTCATGTACATCAAATGGTTTCAGATGAATTTAAAAACTTTGAGTTTCTAAACAAAAATTTAACTAGAAATTCTATGTGCAAAATTACGGATGCTCGATGGCTTCAATTTTCAAGAGATGATCCAAACACCCTTAGAATGCGCAAAAATCATAGCATTACTGAATCCTGGTCATGCTACACTATTCGACCAAAAAAAAATTTATCTAATAACACTTTACCGGTGCTTAGAAATGGTCCAATTGAATTAAGCCCTCAGAAAAAAAAAGGATCTTCTTGCAATGGCGTCCTATTTGCCAGAAAATTATGCAGAGTTTTATAAGAACTTGCAATAAATAAATTTATCACACATAAGACTTTAAATACATTTCGTAGTTGCTTATGTAAAAATTAAATATCATTTACTTATGTATATTTGTAAGAAGAGAAAAAAGTTACGTCTTGTTGGTTAAAAAGAAAAAACTAATCGCTTTGTTAACTTTTTTGTTGAAATAAAACTTCATTCTTTTTGAAAATATTTAAACTTTCTTTATCTTCGCAAAATGTTTATGGAAAAACGTTTTAAACGCCATTGCACTATAAGTTATGCGTAGTGGAAGAACGTGATAACATCCATTTTATTTTGGATATAAAACGTTTTTTCCATTTTGAAAATCTTATGAACGTATTTGTAGTTGTGTTTTGAGTTTATATATATTTTTTTTTTTAGAGAATAAGGTGAGAAATGTTGTTTTTCACTTAAATATAAAAAACAATTAATAAAAAATGCAATCTACCACATGTTAACTATTTTTTTCGTTTCCTCAACTATTTGAAATTTGTCGTTTACAACGTTATTCGCGAACATGCTTCAATTATCGATTGACTTCGTCGGTAAGCTGCCCATGTCTAAAAATCGTAACCAAAGGATCTTCGTAGCCATCGACTGTTACTCGCGATATGTCTGGGCGCAGCCCATGAAAAATGCAAACGCCATATCCGTAGTCAATTATCTTCACGGTGAATGGCTGCCCCGAACTCATTATATCAGATAATGGTACTCAATTCATCAGTCAAACACATGAAAACGCCTTTGTACCATCCACAAGCCAATCAGGTCGAGGCGACAAACAAAAGCATTAAACTTGGATTACGTGCTCACATGGTTGACCTTCTTGAACATTCCTCCTGGGAAAACCATCTTTCACGTGTTATTCATGATATTAAACCTTCAGTGCATTCAGCCACGGGCTACACGCCATATTTCCTGCACACTGGTCGTGAATATGTGAAAGATGGAAACGAATATAAATTATTATGGGATGTAAATCCATACCATACACAGGATGTGGAACAGCGTAAAGTTCTGGCTGATGAAATTCGAGACAAACAGTTCGAACAATATCAACAAACCGCACAACGGGCATTGACCCGCAAAAGAGAACGCCATTTCAGATAGGCTCGGAAGTGTACATTCCCAATCCTAAAGAGTCCGTGGCCGGAGGGGGGCTATGCACAAAAACTAGCCCCACCAAAAATTAGAGCCTATGTTTCACGGAAACTTGGTTCGAATTCATATGAACTGATCGATGCTAAACACCGGGTGCTTGGCAATTATTCCGCCGATTTAATCACAACACGTTAACTCATTCAGTACATTCGCCTTCTCAAGTATTTCGACGAATATATGGCGGGCCTCCATACTCCATTGATTCTGCCTTATTACAGGGTACCCGGCTTGAATAAATTAGCTAAGTTTAGTTTTGTTATATCCATAGTTTTGTTATATTATATCCTCAGTGCATTGCTAGTAAATCGATTAAAGCAAACAAGAAAAGATTCATAACCAAATCATTTACCAATGCCTTTCATCTACCGTAGCTTATGTAATGCGTACTGAAACTAAATAGTAAAGACGAAACATGTGTACATACATCTGCGCTCAGAGGCGAACTGAACGAGTCAGGATGGGGTTGACGAAGATCATGTAGAACGATTTCGATGTAAGGGGTCTAACGTCCAGGCCGTGAATCGCATTCGAACCACCATTCTCATATCCCTACTAAACGCTCCACAGGTTTTTTTTTTTAGAACATGTCGCTGAAGATGAGAGGGGGATAATGATCTATTATTTTTTATTGGCCAAATAATAGACATAAGAACGGCTATGAGAAATGTAAACATATCAAAACTGTCAAAGCTGAACTTCAAAATGGGGGGGATTGCCAGATGAATGTACGTAACCAATAACTATTCAAGACA
>NW_023462593.1:0-18074 GCF_013731165.1 Rhagoletis pomonella
AGCGGGTGACTCTCGGCAACAGCGGAGCAACGGTTGAGCAACGGTGGCGGCACAGCGGGTGACTCTCGGCAACAGCGGAGCAACGGTTGAGCAACGGCGGCGGCACAGCGGGTGACTCTCGGCAACAGCGGAGCAACGGTTGAGCAACGGTGGCGGCACAGCGGGTGACTCTCGGCAACAGCGGAGCAACGGTTGAGCAACGGCGGCGGCACAGCGGGTGACTCTCGGCAACAGCGGAGTGACGGTGAGTGGCGGCGATACGGCGAGTAATTCTCGGCAACGGATGTCCTCTAATGGCAACGGGTGGCTCGTGTTGTTACTCGGCAACCGATGGAGCGGAGCGACCTAGCAAGACTAGCGAGACTCGTCAGGCACCGCCGCTCCCATAATTGCACACTACACATGAGTAGGGGCTGGAATGGGGGCGGCGGTAGCCGTGGCTCGGCCAACCGGAGACGATATAGTGCGTCCGAAAACACACCACTAGGCGCCAACCGATTGGTCGAGCCGTGCTTGGATTAACCAGCCGGAGACGATTTAGTGCGTCCGAAGGCACACCACTAGGCGCCAACCGGCTGGTCAAGCAATGTTTGGGTTGACTAGTCAGAGACGATTTAGTGCGTCCGAGGACACACCACTAGGCGCCAACCGACCAGTCAAGCCCAACGCTTACCTAGCGAGACTGACTCGCCTGCGCACTTGTTCAGCTTTTTATACCCGATGCTGTGTATTTCGTTTGAGAATTCGTCGTGTATGCTGTCCCGATGGTAGCTGGCGAACGAAGTGGTTGGTATGCTGCTAGCAGTGTTTTGCCTGATGCTGTATGAGTGTGCCGAAGAGTACATATGTACAGTGTCGCGTATGTACGGTGGTATATATATGTGCAGTGGAGTGTGTATGCTTCGTTTGTACGTTGTCGATATGTATCGGAAGGTATGTATATGCGTTGTTATGTGTGTACAGTGGTGTCTGTATGTATGTATAGTGGGATATGTGTGTACGGTGGTATATATATGTGCAGTGGAGTGTGTATGCTTCGTTTGCACGTCGATATGTATCGGAAGGTATGTATATGCGTTGTTATGTGTGTACAGTGGTGTCTGTATGTATGTATAGTGGGATATGTGTGTACGGTGGGGTGCGTATGTACTCCAACGTGCTGTGTACTATTGTTTCGTAGTGAATTGCTACGTTACAATATAAAACGCGTTTAACAAATTCACTACTTTTGTTCAACAAAGTAAAAAAAATTAAATACACTAAAATGAAGGAATGTTCAACAATCTACTTTTGTTTCACAATTATCTCGCTAATATTAGTGAATAAATAAGTATAATGTGTTTTTTTTTTAAATATCTAAAACAGTGAGCTCTGCGTAAAAGATATTCAGCCCTTGTTCTACGGCTACACAGAAAGGAGAACTCTTCTTAGTGGGGTTTATAATCCCTAAGCGCGGCCGAAGGCCGCCTACGCAGAAAGGTGTTTTCTGCAAAAGGTGGTCAGCCCCTCTTCTTCGGCAACATAGAAAGTAGAATTCTACTTATTAAGAGTTATAATCCCAAAGCGAGGCCGAAAGCCGCCTACGCGGAAAGGTGTACTCTGCAAGAGGTGTTCAGCTTCTCTTCTTCGGCATCATAGAAAGGAGAGCTCTACTTAAAGAGGGTTATAATCTTTAGGCGTGGCCGAAGGCCGGCTACTCAGAAGTGTTCTCTGCAAAAGCTGTTCAGACTCTCTTCTTCGGCAACACAGAAATCAGAATTCTACTTAGTAAGGGTAATAATCCCTAAGCGCGGCCTAAGGCTACATACGCCGAAAGATGTTCTTTGCAAAAGGTGTTCAGCCTCTGTTTTCCGTCCACACAGAAATGAGAATTCTACTTAGTGAGTTATCTTCTTAACTTTGCGAGAAAGGGCTTCGGCAAAGGCAAGGTGTTATCATTTAGGAACAGGCACAAGCTAGGTACCCAGCTCCCTCTGGCTTTGTTCCCCAGGGACAATATTAACAGAGAGGTGGTCTTTAAAAGAAATTTCTGGGCTCACACTTATAACAAGCAGACCTCGTGTACCTCTATTATGGAGAGTCACATACTGGCGAGCACAATACAGTGGTACACTGATGGCTCTAAAACAAGTGCGGGGATTTGAGCAGGCGTGTACGGCCCGGGCTGAAGTTTTCGGGGACCCTGGGAACCTTCCCTAGCATCTTTCAAGCGGAGGTCTATACCATCAGTATGTGCGCTGAGATTAACATTCGCAGGAACTTTAGAAATGAAAGGATACTTATACTAAGTGATAGTCAGGCTGCACTTGTGGCCCTCTCATCATTCAAGATCAAGACCTCCTTGGTTTTGGAGTGTGTCGAGAGGCTTAATGCTCGGGCGGAGGTTAATGATATCCAACTAATGTGGTACCCACATGGGAGTTGCAGGAAATGAGGAAGCCAATCAACTGGCCAGAAAGGCCGCTTCCTCGATCCCGATAGGACCTGAGCCATTTCTGGCAGTGGGACCCAACACCATAAAGGAAATGCTCAGAAGGGAAAATTGCAAACTGAGGGAACTGAACTGGCGTGGCACTATGGGTCAACGTCAGGCAAAAATCATATTAGGAGGCTACAATCAGGCAAGATACAGGATACTCATGGATCTCTCAAAGCAGAAACTAAGAATTATGACAGGTTTTCTGACGGGACACTGTAGGCTCAGAGGGCACCTGTATAAACTAGGTATCTGGTCCAGCGACCTGTGTCGCTTTTGCGATGCGGCCAAGGAGACTCCTCTACACCTTCTTATGGAGTGTGAGGCCGTTGAACGCAGGAGGTATCGGAGTATAGGGCACGTCTTTCCAAGAGAGGAGCAAATACACTCCCTGTCCTATTATGAAATTTATAGACACTCTGGGTCTGGTTGAGGTGTTGTGATGAGCCTGGGGCACAATAGACCTACTGGTCGCAGTGCCATACCCAACTAACTATTTATCTAACTATCTAGTGAGGGTTATAATCCCTAAGCGCCGCCGAAAGCCGCCTACGCAGAAAGGTGTTCTCTGCAGAAGGTGTTCAGCCCCTCTTCTTCGGCAACACAGAAAGGAGAATTCTACTTACAGGGGCTTATAATTCCTAAGCACGGCCGAAGGCCGTCTACGCAGAATGGTGTTCAGCCTCCCTTCTTCGGCAACACAGAAAGTAGAATTCTACTTAGTTAGGTTCATGGATGTATATGTATGATTCGGACTGTTAACACTGTATTTAACTGCTAAGGCTTGCAAAATACCAAGGTTTTCAAGTTTGGAAAACAATAGATGGAACTCGGAAAGAAAAGCTAATCCATTTTGTTGTACATAAAACGTTTATTTATTTGTTTATGAAGTCTTAACAACAGGATGTTCTTACAGACTACACATATTAGAAAAAATTACATATTATAAAATATTATTGAGATTACTTAAATAAGATTCAAGCCGATTTCGGAAAATACACTTTGGCATAGAGAGATCAAGGTCTAGTGAACTAGAAATCGTATTGATTTCTTCTTCTATTTAAGGGAGCATTTCGGCTGTAAAGAGTTTTGCTAACAGCGACTCTAAACAAATCAGTATGCCGCAAAATTCTGCTAGGAACATTGAAATAAACTCTACTGAGCAATAAGGGGCAATCAACGTTACCGGAAATCACATCGAAAATGAAGGAAATGGACAGGAAAACTCTTCGGTTATGCAACGGCATTAAGTTAATTAACTGACACGTGAAAAATAGGATGGGATAGGGTCGGAGAAGTTAAGCGATCCCAGGCGTGTCGGATAAACACGCGCTGGACTGACTCAATCCTGTTTATGTGGACTTGGTAATAAGGTCTCCAAATAAAGGCAGCGTACAAATGCAGAGTATAAGACTTTGTGAGTGTAGGGATTCAGAAACGCAGTACTGTTGCATTTTACAAAAGCTAGCATCGAAAATGAATTAGCGACGACGAAATAATTTACATGCGTAATGAAAGTAAATTTCGAATCGAAAAATACTCCTAGGTCCTTAACTACGTTGAGAGACTCCAACCTATCATCAGAAATACGGTATGATGTGGGTAGCGGTGTAGATTGTTTTGAAAACGTGATTTGGTTACATTTTTTAATGTTAAGAAATAAGCGATTCTTAACACACCACAAAAATAATCTGTCGAGATCAGCTTGAAGTAGAAGCGCGTCATTATTAGATCACTATTAGTTTTGTTGAATTCATGTACAGTCAACTAAATAAAAACGGACGCGACATTCTAGCAAGTGTGGCTATTTTTCTTTACTTTACTTACCTACTGTTTATTTTATTTAAGAATGTATAGCTGATTAACTAAACACCATATAAATCCAAAATTCAGACTTTGTGCAAAATTTATGAGCAGAAATGTCCTATCTGCAAAAAATGTTCAGCCCCACTTCGGCAACACGGAAGGGAGAATTCTACTTAGTACAAACAAAAAACTAAACAAACTAAAAAGACAATCAAAACAATCGCCTTCAACCAAGAAACATCTATTGGCGAAATAGTAAAAAACAATAGAACTAATCTAATGGAGACCAACTCACACCACACCCTCAATGAAATAGCTATAAATTTTAGTAGCCTGCTAAAAGACGAAATTAAAACGATGACCAAAACTAAGGTAATTTCGGGTTGTAGAAACTTTGACGGATGTTACGAAAATTCAACAGTATGAAGCTGCGAAATGGAGCAGAAAACGTAGACTCTAGCATCAGACCATCTACCCATAGTCATCTCGATTGATAAACGAACCGACTTTGCCTCCGCCAAACACCGGACCTATATCAACTTTTCTAAAGCTGATTGGAAAGGTTACGCGGAGTTTACCGAAAACACCTTCGCAGCGCTCCCCACACCAACCGACGTCCATCTCGGTGAACGTAAGTTCCACAGGGCTATCACTGCTGCTGCAGCTCGCTTCATACCGGCAGGATGTATATCGGACCCACGCCCAAACTTCCCTGCCGAAGCGGCTGTTCTAGCCGATGAGCGTGATAGCCTTCGTCAGGCCGATCCCGGAGATCCCCGTATCAGGGATCTCAACGCGGAGATTCGGCAACTAGTAAACGTACATAAGCGGAAGAAGTGGCAGGAGCACCTGAAGACTTGTAATTTCACCTCTGGTGTGAGTAAGCTTTGGTCAACCGTGAGGTCATTGTCTAATCCGACGAAGCACGACGACAGAGTCGAAATTTCCTTCGGCGACCATGCCTCGTCGGACCCGGAGCGATGCGCGAGCTATTTTAGCCGGCAGTTCATACTGCATCCTCCGGTGGACAAAGCCAAGCGTCGAGTGACCAGAAGGCTGCACAAACTGCCAACAACTTGTGCCCCCCTTGCTTTCACTTGCGGTGAAGTTCAGGTGGCCATCGGGAAGGCGAAAGCCTCCAAAGCCATGGGTCCCGACGGAATATGCATGCTGATGCTGAAAAATTTGGGTCATGCGGGGGTAGCGTACCTAACGGAGGTCCTCAACCTGTCAATGGCCACTCTCATCATCCCAGACATCTGGAAGGTGGGGAGAGTGGTCCCACTGGTCAAACAGGGGAAACCCGCCAACAAAGGAGATTCGTATCGCCCGATTACACTCCTTTCCCCGGTAGCGAAGACACTCGAGGCCTTGCTACTCCCGTACTTCACAAACCACCTGACCCCAGCGAAGCATCAGCATGGTTTCCGTAAAGTGCACAGTACAACAACAGCACTTAACGCCATAAACACTCAGATAACTCGTGGCCTTAACCGTAACCGTCCCTGTGAGAGAACGATTCTAGTAGCGTTGGACTTGTCAAAGGCGTTTGACACCGTCTGCCATTCCACGCTACTAGAAGATATAGAGGCCTCCTCTCTCCCACAGAGGCTCAAACGGTGGTCGGCAAATTATCTGAGTGGTCGACATTCGTCGGTAATATTTAGAGACAAAACGAGTAAGCAGCGAAAAATAAAACAGGGGGTTCCTCAGGGTGGTGTCCCCCCCTCCCCCCCCGCTACTGTTTAACTTTTATATTTCAAAGCTCCCTCAACCACCAGAGGGAGTCTCGATTGTCTCCTATGCCGACGATTGCTCGATCATGGCGACTGGGAATGGAATTGATGACCTGTGTTCGAAAGTAAACGGCTATCTCTCCGAACTTTCTCGCTTCTTCACTGCAAAGTGTCTAGCCCTCTCCCCTACGAAATCCTCCGCGACCCTGTTCACAACCTGGACGAAGGAGGTCAGGCTACCGCTGGGGATTCACGTCGATGACACACCAATTCCGACGGTGAATAACCCCAAAATACTCGGAGTAACATTCGACAGCCTGCTCTCCTTCTCTGCGCACTCAACCGCTATTGTCAATAAAGTACAGAGCCGCAACAAGGTCCTCAAGTCGCTAGCCGGCAGTACTTGGGGCAAAGACAAAGAAACGTTGCTGGCAACATACAAGGCAATAGGCCGGCCGGTTTTGAACCACGCAGCGCCAGTGTGGTCGCCAGGGACTAGTAGGACGCAGTGGACGAAGCTACAGACGGTACAAAATACGGCACTTAGGACAGCGACGGGATGCCTCTTGATGTCGCCTGAATACCACCTGCACGGCGAGGCGCATATGCTCCCTGTTAAGGAGCATAATATAATGCTCTGCAAGCAGTTCCTGATCGGGAGCCACAGAAGTGGCCACCCAAGCAGACAGCTGCTTGCAGAGGAGCCCTCGCCTAAGCACGTCAGGAGGCATCTATATGAACTGACGGGCGAAGTCCAGAGGTTCATTAAGCAACCTCTGGACCCGACAGCATACAGACAGGCTCTGAACGGCATTCACAGGGACTCAGTCTCGAGTTATGTAGACTCTAGACCTGTGAATGCCGTTCTAGGCATACCACCCCCGGACATAGACGAGACAGAGCTTCATCTGCCTCGGGAGACACGCACTACACTCGTACAACTTCGCTCCGGCTACTGCAGCAGGTTAAACTCCTACTTGAGTAGGTTGAATGAGGATGTGCCGAATGAGTGTCCGGCATGCGGAGAGACCCCACATGACTCGAAACATCTCTTCGCATGCCCGGAAAACCCGACAACCCTAACGGCCTTGTCCCTGTGGACAAATCCCACAGAAGCTGCATGCTTCCTAGGGTTGCCGTTAGTGGAACTTGACGACAACGACTGAGATACCAACCGATCTGGGCGGGGTTGTTGTAGCCGCTACAACAACAACAACAGCAGAAAACGTAGTGATTGGCAAAAATATAAGCAATACAGAAATCCGTATGTCCACGAGCTGCAATTTGCGCGGAACAATTTTATACAAAACCAAATCCAGGTAGCAAGGGACCAAAAGGCAATGTGGAAAACCATTAAACATCTGGTTCTGAACGAGGAAACGAATGAATTATCCAAAGTGTTCTTAAACGATAAAGTGGTAACAAATAAGCGCGAAATGGCAAATGTATTTTTTATAAATGCGAAATGCAAATGTATTTTTTATAAAAAGTGTCGAAGAAATTAACGGTAGTAGTCCAATAGTTAGATAATAATGACTATATACAGCAAAGCGATGTTGAGTTCAAGTTCTGATCTATTATTTTTATTGGCCAAATAATAGACATACGATCATGAGAAATGTAAACATAACAAAACTGTCAAAGCTAAACTTCAAAATGGGGGGGGATTGCCAGATGAATGTACGTAACCAATAGTTATTCAACACACGAACCATTATATCAGTATAGAGACGAATTGACATGGCCACTATGAAAACGCGCACACTGACATACGAAAAAGAATCGGTGGTCACATACCACGAGGCTAGAAAAATATATTTCTTTTTTGGAATTGGACACGGAGCGAACCACACTCATCAGCCCTCGCAAGAACGGAATTACAACCAAGTAATTAAAGTGGATTAAAAGCTTGTATTAAAAGCTGGCGACATTCGGGGAGTCGATACTCACTCCTCAGTGGAAATTAATAGAGGCAAAAGGTGCCGTCACATTCCTTCCGGCAAATCCCCAGCCATGTTGTTGCGTAGAATAAAGAAGTTGTGAGCATCAAATCTGGACTATTCATTTGACAGCAATTGAGTCACCATAAGCCGGTAATACAAAATCATTACACGTAAGTCAGCCACTTTCTTGCCACCATCCATTGGAAACGAGCTATCCATCAACCGTAAATAAAGATTTATGTTTGGACCGTCAAACTAAGGTCAAGGAAATCATTGGCGCCCAACTAAACAGATGAAAAAGTATAAGTTTTGTTGAACATAACCACACTTAAGCCCGGCATAAAATAACCGCGTGCTCAGCTGAGCGAATATAGCAATTTCATCATCGAATCAATTTAATACATCATAAAATAAGATTTAAGGAAAATTAAAACCTTTTTGTCGTTTTTCTCATTTTGTTGGTCACAAAATTGTACGTCGTTGAAACAAACATATTCGAGTTTAATAGATTTTTTATACATTTTTCTTTTTAGAAATTTCGCTATTATAAATCATCATTGAGATTGAATCAAATAATTATCTTTTGAATTCATAATCACTGTAAATCAATATCGTCCTCAGTCTTCACACGGCATGATTTAATTGATTTTTATTGGAGCTCGTTTTCAATCAAAATTTTTGTGGATATTTTGATTATTTAATTCCGCGGGGGTGAATGGTGATCGATCTGCGATGCGAACACCATTGATCAGCAGTCATAACCATTCTCGTTCAGTTCAGTTCGCCAATTCTGAAAAGCAAGTTAATTGAATTTTTTAATCAGGTAACACCACACATCGACGGTCAAGATTTTTGAACCGATCATTTTTCTTTTCGGCTTTCGGTATAAGTTCAAGCAACGTAACCGATAACACGGTCAATATTAATTGAACCAAACTATTAATTTTTCCTTATTTTTGTAATTTCTTTGGGTATTCATTCTCAATAAAATTTTAAACTCGTATCAAAGTAATCTCGTTTAACATTCTCAAACTGGTTGAATATTCTCAGTCTGATATGGTCTTCCGGTAAATTCGGGGGTGGATAGTCTTGATCTTTGTTGCGTACCTTGTTGGCGACAGAAGGGACCGAAGGAGATACAGGTAATACTCCCAAGTATTCAAGGCCTTCGCTGCATCCCGGGAGCAAACAACTTGGTCCATAAAAAGATTCGAGCTAGTGCGTTACGTTCCCACGACAGTCGGGTCTACGTAACCGGAACGACCCAGATTTATATCTGGCCAAGGACTGTCACTCCAGCAACACTCCCCAAAAAGTCTTTTGGGAATTTTATGTTGCTACAACAACAACAGCTAGTGCGTTAAACGCCATTCTCAGCCCACGTTCGGTATAATATTAAACAAAATTTTGAACCGAAAATCACATGAGATATACCAATTGAGCGTGAATTTTTTGTTAAAATAGTTAGATTTAAAGCAATATTCAAATACTGATCGATTTATGCGGCATTATTTTTGAAAGTGGATATTCAAAACGACATACTCATAGAATAAAATAATAATAATAATAAATAATAAACTGAAGTAAATACTGTACTGATTTTAAATCGAGTACCATCATCTTATAACATAGACTTTAATAGTACGGACTTTAGTCTACCGTTGGCAGAATTTTTTTAATAATCTGAATTTACAACTTGGTATTTGAGTCTTTGAACATGGAATTGTTTCCCATTCGCGATGCAACTTATTTGACAGACGAACAGCGACAGATCGAAGGGGAGATATATAACCTATATCCAGCGCCGGTTCAATGGACCGACACCGATATAGCCGCCCTCAATGGTAAAATATCTGCTTACGTTGGCCAACCATGGTCAATAAAATCCCATGCCATACACCAAATTAATGAGTTGGAAATATGTGAGAGAGCATATCGGGAACTGAAGGCGAATGAGGTGTTAACACCTCAGGGTCGTCTTCATCCAATGATACATTATTGTTATCGAACCGCTCGGTTGAAGTTAAAACCCGAGTCGGCGTTACGCCAGGCAGATCTGATCGGAAAATTTCAGTCGAAGATTCGTGAGCTTCGGATGTCTTCACCGAATACGGGAATCCCAACGTGCGATCCCCAATTAAGTTTGAACTCGACCTTCCATGGTTTTGAGAACGAACGGGGAACGATGAGTTCAACTCAAAATACTGTTCCATCACAATATTTACCCTTAACCATACCAGATTCGATGCCAAACGAGAATATACCGACTTCGGTTCAGGCAACTGACCCATGTTATACCCTGACCACCAGTACGGTTAATTCAAATGCTCAACCAGCCGTTCTCAATTCAGTGTCAGGCGGATCGGAACCAACACCCTCATTACACCAACTGTCTGTAATGGTGTCTGAGTTGCTTAGAGCCCAAACACAGATGCAACAGCAAATGATCCGTGATCGGATTCATTTACAGACACCAATCCCTGACGTTCGTGACATGAACCAAACCATGCCAACGACCCGGAATCATACCTGAATACCACCCTCGGTGGATCCTCCTTATGGTTCTTTGGGTGGTCCTTCAACCTTACAAACTCAAACGATCAATACCTACCGTAGTGTTAGAACGTCTCATATCCAAGAACCAATTAATCAACCATCTCATTTATATCCGAATTATTCGCTATCCGGTCCCCCACAATCACGACCAATTCAAGCCACTATATTCGACGAATCTGCCCAAGCGGATGTAATGGATAGGAAATTCAGAGGCTTACCATCATGGATGGGACGTGCTCAATTCGATGGCGTTCATGTGAACGAAAAATGTCTATTGGTTGAAGATTATTTGGTTATTATTGGCTCATTTCGATATAAGATTGGAGTACCCGACCATGAATTGGTAACGCGTTTGGTACCCACACTCACGGGGGCCGGTCGACAATGGTACTTCACCGAACTGAGAAACTTCGGAGATTATCAAGATTTTTGCACGTTTCCTCAACAAACATACTCGGGCCCAAGTAATAAAGTCATATGCACAGATTAAATTCGACCCACGTTTGCAAACACTGCTGAAACATATCGATGACTTGACATTGCAATTGCAGGGTAATTCCTGTGGTCTGGATGAACGGGACCCCCTCGATATCATCATTGGTACCTTATCCGATCATCTGCGTGAACTCGTCCACACTCGACAAGTCCACACGTTGGAGCAATTGCGTGAGTTCGCTCAGCGAATTGCACCACATTCGTTCATTGTTGCCACACCCCGTCCGGAGAGAACACGTTCGGATAGACAGCGATCAGTGCCACGGGAAATTTCGGCAATACATGATCCACCGTATGATTGTTCAGATTCGGAATATACCGCTTCGTTTCCTGGGTCCGACTCCGATGACAGGGAATGTGCATACGCGAACAAGCAAAAGAAACCAATTAAAGCATCTCAGAAACATAGGTATTCGAAACCAGTCGAGGATTATAAAAATGACAAAAAGCCAAAGGAGAATGATACGAAAGTAGGAACTATCGTCGACCCATTTCTCGCTGTTGAGGGCGACGAAAATGTACGATGTGCAAAATGTCTCGTGTGGGGCCATCACTTCAAAAAGTGTCGAACCCAACCGAATAGGGTAATCAGCTACAAATGTACACGACCGGGGGTTACGTCTGATCAATGCCCGTGTTCAAAAAACGCGTAAGGGAGTCGATTGGGAATAGTGGTCCATCGTACTCAGAATCCACAACCTTTTCTAAATCCACTGTCTCTAACAATCCTCATTCGACCGAAGTCCCTCTACAAATCGACAAATCTTCAGTACCGAATTCCAGTAATAATTCTACTCTGATTCTTAACGAGTATAATCAAACTCACAAACATTTTATGAGAAGTACAAATGGGGACAGTTGCAATCTACCGAAACATCCATTGGTCTCGCCGATAATTCGATTTCTTTTAAGGCCCTTGGTAAAGTGAATGTATTATATACGGTTGGTAGTCTTACCCGACTTGTGCCAACTCTTGTAGTGCCTATCTCACTGAAACACCCAATTATGGGACGGACATTCCTTGAGGCCTTCTTTTTCGAACTGGTGCATAACCAAGAGAAAGTTCAGCGATTTTTAAAACATACAGCCAAAGGTGATACTGAAGAAGTTGCATCCGCTAAAGTCGAAATGGTTACGGCGGATGAATTTATTAATTTTTGTAACCAGTCACAATGGAGTGGGAAAGAACAAGCTCAGATATCTTCTATGAGTAATGATCTGGAGCCAATTGACGCTGCTACACTCGGTTTAGAGGGCGACATAGATACCCCAAAACTAACTAGCGTCAGCCTTCCACATAATCTCACCTCAGATCAAAGACAAATGTTGGACGCCGTTCTCAAACTTTTTAATCCAACTCCTGAGTCTGGTCCTTTAAATGTCACTAATCAGATCGAACACGTAATTGATACGGGTGATGCAAAACCCGTCATGAAACGCCAGTATTCAGTATCGCCATATGTGGCTGAACAAGTTCAAGCCGAATTGGATAAAATGCGTAGTCGTGACATCATTGTGACCATCGAAGAAAGCCCTTTGCGGTCACCAATTCTGGCTGTAAAGAAGAAAGACGGAACGTGTCGCATGTGCTTGGACGCAAGAGAATTGAATAAAATCACCGTTCCAAATGCCTATCCAATTACAGATACTAATAAAATTTTAGCTCGACTAAAATCAGCAAAATACCTAACCAGTATTGATCTGTCTCAAGCTTTCTTTCAAATTCTTTTGGCAAAATCGAGTCAACTGAAACCCGCTTTTGCACTCGGCAACAATGATAAAATTTTCCGTGATTTGGTTCCACATGCATTCGCATATGTGGATGATTTCATAATTTGCACTTCGACGTTTGAAGAACACGTTAAGATATTGGCTATCGTGGCAAAACGTCTGGCTGGGGCCGGCTTAACCATCTCAACATCCATATCGAATTTCTGTTGTAAACGATTGGAATTCCTGGGCTACGTTTTGTCTCAAAAGGGTTTATCTGCGAATCCATCTCGTATTCGAGCGATTATTGAATTTGCACGGCCCAAAACGGCAAAAGAAGTCAGACGGTTCGTTGGTGCAGCAGGCTGGTACCGTAAATTTATTCCAAATTTTTCGGAGATCACAGCTCCCCTTTGTGAATTGTATAAAGGAAACCGAAAAGGACCCATTGAATGGAATATCGCTGCTGAACAAGCCTTTCTCAAACTCAAAGAGTGTTTAACTACCACTCCCGTTCTGACTATGGCCGATTATTCAAAACCATTCACGATTTATACCGATGCCTCCTTTATCACAGCGGGAGCTGTTCTAGTACAAGAACATGATGGGAATGAACGCGTGGTTCAGTATTTTTCTAAGAAATTCTCGAAAGCCGAACAAAATTACGCAGCATCTGAACGGGAATGCCTAGCCGTTCTCTTAGCGGTCGAAAAGTTCCGTCCATAGTTTGAGGGTCGTGAATTGGTTGTGGTAACGGACCATGCAGCTTTGCGCTGGCTACAAACTCTCAAAGACTCAACTGGCCGTTTATGTCGTTGGGCGATCCGAATATCACCATACGATCTCAAAATTATTCATAAACCAGGAAAACATTTGGAACTTCCTGACGCCTTATCTCGTTCTTTTGCTCTTCTCAACATCGTTCGTAGAAATCCAATTGACCTTCCGAGTAATTTTCACGTTAATCGTATCCCAATCACATCCGTGATCAACATTGACCCAAACACGTGCGATAAATGGTACAACAAAATGCATGCCATGGCCTCAAAACAACCATTAGATAGATATAAAATCGAGAACAACCTTCTATATCATCGATTGAAATTTTCCAATCAAAGTGCGGAAATACTGTGGACACTTTGTGTACCATCTTCTGACAGAGCAAAAGTCCTCGATGAAAATCATAACTAACATTCGCATCAGGGTGTTTGGAAAACTTATAGACGTATCTCAAAACGCTATTACTGGCAAAACATGTATGAGTCCGTTTACCAGTACGTTGGCAATGTGAACTATGCCACCGCATTAAACCAAGTAATGAGAGCACCAAAACACCTCACGGCGAATATAGAGAACCAAAACGACCGGGTAGACAATTGAAGCATGTTCGCGAATAAGGTTGTAAACGACAATTTTTTCAAAACTGTTTTTTTTGCATTTTATAGTTATAATTACTCTCTTCTGTCTGTAAAAAAAAATTTGAGCAAATTACTGCAGGCATTCCCACTCAAAATGCTCTCTAATGCAAGCAGTCAGTGGAAGAACGTTACATGTTGCTTATGTTATCTGTGCAAAATGTCAAGAAATGAATATTCATGTGTTCTTAATAAGACAAACAGAGGGTCAAAAAGGAAAATAAATATAGAAAATTGGAAAGACCTAAACAATAAAAGATTAAGAAATAGTGGGCAATCATATGTCAATAGAGAAAATAAAGTAGTGCCGGCTAAAAACGCGCCTGAACAGGTAAAGTGGAAAAACGTTTTAAGTTCAAGATTTTCTACTATATATTTGAGTTTTGTTTTATACATATGTTTGTGGCTGCAGATGCAATTTTCAGTGTGATAAGTTTAATTTATTACATATAAAAGAGCTATTTGATAGTTTTTATAAAAAAAACTACAACGATCAAAGTTCATATTTAAGTTGCTACATTGAATTGAGTGAACCTCAAAGACGAAGAGTTAATGAGGGAACTTCTAGGCGAAACACCACAATCTGCTATTTTTTGTTGTCTTCTAACGGTCAAAGAAAAAGAGTGTGTCAAAATATGTTTTGTCACACATTCCAGGTAAATAAGTGTTGAGTGTTTTTATTTACTTATTTATTACCTACTTCTTATTCATATTTTTATTCAGATAACGCAACGCAGAGTACAAATTTTGGTTGAAAAATTAAAATTTGGAAAACTTGTTACTGATCAGCGTGGTAAACATGAAAATCGTCCACACAAAATCGTTGAACCGGAGAAAATGTGTGCTATGGAACACATAGCAAGCTTTCCTAGCCAAGAAAGCCACTATAGTCGTTCTACATCAGAGAAAAATTGTTTAAGCCTTGATTTAAGTATTAAAAAAATGCATATCTTATACAAAGTTAAATACCCTGATACTGCAATTTCTTATGACACATACAAGCATATTTTTCATACGGAATTTAAGCTACGATTTGGTTACCCGAGAAGTGATACGTGTAAGGTTTGCGATAAGTATTTTATTGAAATGGTTGCTGCCGCGAATACAGAACGATTCGAAAGTATACAAAACTTAGCTGCAGCTCATCACGAGAAGGCAGAAAAAGCTTACTTACAGCTTAGAAATGATACCAACACCGCCAAAAATTCACACAGTACTGTAGTCATTTGTGTCGACATGCAGCAAGTGATTTTCACACCAAACCTGACACACTCCGATGTCTTTTATCAGCGGCAGTATTCAAATTATAATTTTGCTATTCATAATATGTCAGACAATGCAGTGGATATGTATACATGGCATGAAACAGTTGCAAAAAGAGGATCTGCAGAAATCGCATCGTGTATTTTGAAACACATTTCCTCAAAATATAGTATTTTAGAAAATGATGGAGTTAGGAAATTGATAATATGGTCAGATAGGTGCGTTGGGCAGATCAACAACTGGACAATAATCGCTTTGTGCCACAGTCTCTTAACAAAATACTTTTCTGAAATAAATCAAAAATTTTTAACATCGGGACACAGTTTTCTCCCCTGTGATCGCGATTTTGCGCTAATTGAAAAACAAAAAAAAAACAGCTCAATTATATACCCCAGAAGATGTGTGCCATATGATTGAGTCAGTAAGAACTTCGAATCCATTTCATGTACATCAAATGGTTTCAGATGAATTTAAAAACTTTGAGTTTCTAAACAAAAATTTAACTAGAAATTCTATGTGCAAAATTACGGATGCTCGATGGCTTCAATTTTCAAGAGATGATCCAAACACCCTTAGAATGCGCAAAAATCATAGCATTACTGAATCCTGGTCATGCTACACTATTCGACCAAAAAAAAATTTATCTAATAACACTTTACCGGTGCTTAGAAATGGTCCAATTGAATTAAGCCCTCAGAAAAAAAAGGATCTTCTTGCAATGGCGTCCTATTTGCCAGAAAATTATGCAGAGTTTTATAAGAACTTGCAATAAATAAATTTATCACACATAAGACTTTAAATACATTTCGTAGTTGCTTATGTAAAAATTAAATATCATTTACTTATGTATATTTGTACGAAGAGAAAAAAGTTACGTCTTGTTGGTTAAAAAGAAAAAACTAATCGCTTTGTTAACTTTTTTGTTGAAATAAAACTTCATTCTTTTTGAAAATATTTAAACTTTCTTTATCTTCGCAAAATGTTTATGGAAAAACGTTTTAAACGCCATTGCACTATAAGTTATGCGTAGTGGAAGAACGTGATAACATCCATTTTATTTTGGATATAAAACGTTTTTCCATTTTGAAAATCTTATGAACGTATTTGTAGTTGTGTTTTGAGTTTATATATATTTTTTTTTTTAGAGAATAAGGTGAGAAATGTTGTTTTTCACTTAAATATAAAAAACAATTAATAAAAAATGCAATCTACCACATGTTAACTATTTTTTTCGTTTCCTCAACTATTTGAAATTTGTCGTTTACAACGTTATTCGCGAACATGCTTCAATTATCGATTGACTTCGTCGGTAAGCTGCCCATGTCTAAAAATCGTAACCAAAGGATCTTCGTAGCCATCGACTGTTACTCGCGATATGTCTGGGCGCAGCCCATGAAAAATGCAAACGCCATATCCGTAGTCAATTATCTTCACGGTGAATGGCTGCCCCGAACTCATTATATCAGATAATGGTACTCAATTCATCAGTCAAACACATGAAAACGCCTTTGTACCATCCACAAGCCAATCAGGTCGAGGCGACAAACAAAAGCATTAAACTTGGATTACGTGCTCACATGGTTGACCTTCTTGAACATTCCTCCTGGGAAAACCATCTTTCACGTGTTATTCATGATATTAAACCTTCAGTGCATTCAGCCACGGGCTACACGCCATATTTCCTGCACACTGGTCGTGAATATGTGAAAGATGGAAACGAATATAAATTATTATGGGATGTAAATCCATACCATACACAGGATGTGGAACAGCGTAAAGTTCTGGCTGATGAAATTCGAGACAAACAGTTCGAACAATATCAACAAACCGCACAACGGGCATTGACCCGCAAAAGAGAACGCCATTTCAGATAGGCTCGGAAGTGTACATTCCCAATCCTAAAGAGTCCGTGGCCGGAGGGGGGCTATGCACAAAAACTAGCCCCACCAAAAATTAGAGCCTATGTTTCACGGAAACTTGGTTCCAATTCATATGAACTGATCGATGCTAAACACCGGGTGCTTGGCAATTATTCCGCCGATTTAATCACAACACGTTAACTCATTCAGTACATTCGCCTTCTCAAGTATTTCGACGAATATATGGCGGGCCTCCATACTCCATTGATTCTGCCTTATTACAGGGTACCCGGCTTGAATAAATTAGCTAAGTTTAGTTTTGTTATATCCATAGTTTTGTTATATTATATCCTCAGTGCATTGCTAGTAAATCGATTAAAGCAAACAAGAAAAGATTCATAACCAAATCATTTACCAATGCCTTTCATCTACCGTAGCTTATGTAATGCGTACTGAAACTAAATAGTAAAGACGAAACATGTGTACATACATCTGCGCTCAGAGGCGAACTGAACGAGTCAGGATGGGGTTGACGAAGATCATGTAGAACGATTTCGATGTAAGGGGTCTAACGTCCAGGCCGTGAATCGCATTCGAACCACCATTCTCATATCCCTACTAAACGCTCCACAGGTTTTTTTTTTAGAACATGTCGCTGAAGATGAGAGGGGGATAATGATCTATTATTTTTATTGGCCAAATAATAGACATAAGAACGGCTATGAGAAATGTAAACATATCAAAACTGTCAAAGCTGAACTTCAAAATGGGGGGATTGCCAGATGAATGTACGTAACCAATAACTATTCAAGACA
>NW_023462594.1:0-18073 GCF_013731165.1 Rhagoletis pomonella
TGCTTCTGATAAAGAATTTGTTGTTGTATTCTTACATACAAGTAATTACTAAGTAATTTGACTAAGTAACTATGTTACATATGTATAAATGAGAACATAATATTTATAAAAATCATTATTTTGTCTTTCATTTCATAAATGAGTAGGACATCAGCATTTTCAAATGAATATTCCTGGTTTAGCCCCATACATATATATGTATGTAGGATAATACAAACTACTATTTGATAATTAAGGCTGGTCCACATAAAACTTTGGCGTTGACTTTATAGTTGGCGTTGGTTTGACAGAACGCACGTTAAAAGTATGCGTTCTACAATGAAGCTTGGCAGAGACTACTTTGGCCACTAAATTAACATATTAACGAGAAATAAATTAATATTTCATATCAATAATAGCATGAAAAATATATTTCTTGCCTTCATTTGATTAAAAGGAAAAAACATTTCATTTAATTTTATTTATTTGCAACAGCTGGCGACCGACGCAGCGATCTTTCTGCTTTGTGTTGGCCTTAGCGTTGCCAAATTTTGGATATGTGGACGGCTGCTTTGAAATTCGACGCCAACGCAACGCCAAAGTTGTATGCGAACCGGTCTCTATTCTTTGTTTACGCAAATTTTCCCATGTCTACATATCCATATATATGTTAACATGGAACACGTTAACATTTGCTGATCGCCACTTTGAGTGATCAGCAAAAGCACAATAATAAGAGCGGAAGTGCAGCTTGGGTTGCACAACGTTTCCCACAGTAAAAGCCAGACGCACCGTCAGCAACAGGAAGCCACCGTCAACACGCGCAGCCCAGTTTGGCAATTCAGAGAATCAGCGTCAACGATTGGCCGGTGCTAGTAAGTTAGCTTTTAAGTAATTCCAATTGTAAAATTTAGCCTTAGTCTTGCTGCTTATCAATAAAGGTTGACACAACCCAATTTTCAAAAATATATTTTTTTTAGGGATTTTAGTAGAAAATCCCGTAACTGGCGCCCAACGTGGGGCCTACGCCAGTCGTGTTTTTTAAAACCCGTAACTAAATAAAGTTGTGCGCGTTAATAAAAATTAAATTAACAAACGGTTTCGCGAAAAATTTGCAACACCTGAAGCAGAAAATTTCGTGATACTGGGAGCAGAAAGATCGCCGATTTCGTAATAACTCCAGCGCATAAAGGTAGAACAGCCTCCAGCGCATAAGGGTAGAACAGCATAAAATTTCGTGATACTTGGAGCAGAAAGATCGCCGATTTCGTAATAACTCCAGCGCATAAAGGGTGGAATAGCACGCCAAAGACGACGTAGGTCCTTTAACCAGCTAAGTAACTAAGTTAACTCAGAGTCAGCGAAGGAGAAAAGGTGCCCTAGTAGCTCACAAATGTGCAAACGGGAAACGCGAGTCGTTAGCCGCCGGATGCTGCCATTAATGTAAGCATAGATTTAAGACAAACTAAAAAGTAAATTAAGTGAATCCGAATTTCCGATTGAAAATAAATTTTAAATTATCCTAGTCCTATTGAGGGAAAATTAATAAAAAACATAAGTGAAAATTTTTAAGAAATAATAAACAAAAAATTTTAAATTAATTAAGTAAAGATAAATTTCCTATTTAGAAAAGATATTTTTTTTAATTAATTCCTTTTAAGGTAAAATCAAGTGAATATATTAAAACCTTTTGTCCTTGAATAACACAAAGAAAACAATTTTTAACTGAAGAGCTTGTACAGCTCATAATTTAAAGAAATCTCTAGAAATAAAATAAAAACAACTCTGCGATTCACCACCAAAGGGACCCTCCAGAGATTGTTGAAGTTCCACAAAACATCAAAAATATACATAAATAATAAAGTGAAAAGAATAGGCTAAGTAAACTCAAAGTGTCAAACCCTCAAAATCTTATTCGACCACCTGTGCTAAACGCACCACCTCCCACACTCGCTACCCCTGCTAATACTACTCACTTATCGATGGACCAGTTGACGGAGGTCATATCTGGCATCGTAACCAATATGTTCCAACAACAAGGGCGAAACATGGTTCAAGCCGCCCTCAACCCCAACGCGAGTTTTTCCGATGTTACGGATATAACTATAGACACAGCTTCTCCCAACATCTCGGAATTAGACAAGATACCCGATGTGGTAAGGTGTCTTCGCGAATTCTCAGGGGCACCTGGAGAATTCAACTCGTGGAAGAAAAGCGTGGACAGGATCCTTCAGATCTATGAGCCACAAAGGGGATCTCCCAAATACTATGGGATCCTCAACGTTATCCGCAATAAAATTGTCGGAAACGCCGACATTGCCTTGGAGTCATACAATACTCCACTAGACTGAAAAGCAATTTCCAGATGCTTAACGCTGCACTATGCGGATAAGCGCGACTTAGGTACTCTCGAGTACCAGATGACGTCGCTTGTGCAGGGTAACCTGACAATTCAGGAATTTTACCAGCGAGTATACTCGCACATGTCGCTTATTCTTAATAAGCTCGGCTGCATGGATGTCGGCACAGAAGCCATGCATCTGCTTACCCGCACATACAGGGACAAAGCGCTGGACACGTTCGTTCGTGGGCTTAAAGGAGACTTGCCAAGATTCCTAGGAATGAGGGAACCCGCTGATCTCCCTCAAGCCCTCCACTTGTGTCTAAAACTTGAAAACCAAAACTTCAGGTCCCACTATGCCTTAGTAAATAATGGCCAACCCAGGAGAACTTTGGACATCCGTCCACCCCTTCCTCCCAAAGGAATTAATAACGAGTTTTACCCCGAATTGGCATTCATGCCTCAACCCAGGTTGAACACAACTCCTCCCTACAGGCCTCCCCAACCGAATTATCAATATCAATTTCCCCAAACAAATTACCAATTCCAACATCCCCAACCAACCTACCAATACCAACATCCTTACCAACAAAATCAGTACATCCCACGTCCTAATAACCCACCACCTCGTCCAGCCCAAAAACCTCAACCACGACCAGAACCAATGGATATCGATCCATCCCTACGAACAAGAAACCTTAATTACATGAACAGGCCACGTCCCAATGATCCTACTAACAAAAGACCACCTAACACTAACCCTCCCGCACCCCCTAACAAAATACAAAGAAGCTTCCACATTGAACAAACGACGAAACAAGACCAGTACAACCTAGACGATTATAATCCCACTAACCAAGAGTATGAAACTAATACTAATGACACCTATACTAATGATACCTATAATAATGATAATACCTATAACCATAATAATAGTGAATTAACCGATGAGTTCATAGATACAACTGATCTACATTTTTTAGAATGAATCACTCTTCGCTGCCATATATCGAGTGCAAGCTGAAGAGTGGAAACATCGTAAAATTTCTTATAGATACAGGATCAACAAAAAATTACATCCAACCATCCATCGTACCAAAACCCATTAAAAACGAAGAAATTTTTTTTTGCAAAATCTATAGCGGGAGACATCGAAATTAAAGAGCACACTTTCTTAAATCTGTTCCACATAAATAAAAAATTAAAATTTTACCTACTCCCCACCCTTCGATCATTTCATGGAATCCTCGGGAATGATAGCCTCAAAGAGCTAGAAGCTGTTATTCACGTCAAAGATAACTTTATGGAAATACAAGGGAATACCAAAATAAAACTAAAACAATTTCAGTCAAAATCTGTTAATAAAATTGAACTCAATGACGACCATTTGTCAACAAATCAACGAAATAAAGTCGATAATTTAGTAAATCATTTTCCAAATCTATTTTCCGAACCTAATGATAAACTCACATACACTACCAAAGTCGTAGGCGAAATCCGTACCAATAAAGACACCCCCGTCTACACAAGATATTACCCCTACCCAATGTCGCTAAAAAATGAAGTTGAATCCCAGATTAAAAAAATGTTAGACGACGGTATTATTCGACCATCAAGGTCACCGTATAATTCACCCATTTAGGTCGTTGCGAAAAAACCCGACTCTCAGGGTAACAAACAGTACAGAATAGTAATCGATTATCGCAAACTTAACGCGATCACTATAGCAGATCGCTATCCAATACCGCAAATTAACGAAGTACTGTCCCAGCTTGGGAAAAATAAATATTTTTCCATCTTGGATTTGAAGAGCGGATTTCACCAAATCCCTCTCAAGGAATCCGATATTGAGAAAACAGCTTTCTCAATAAATAATGGCAAATACGAGTTCACAAGACTGCCATTCGGATTAAAGAATGCCCCCTCAGTATTCCAACGGGCCCTAGATGACATTCTTCGCCATCAAATTGGCAAAATTTGCTACGTCTATATCGACGATATAGTTGTTTTCAGTAACTCTGAAGAAGAGCACACCCTCCACCTGCAAGAAATTTTCAAAACGGTCGAAGATGCGAACATGAAAATTCAGCTGGACAAATGCCATTTTTTCAGGGACTCCGTAGAGTTCCTTGGATTTATTATATCCTCAAAAGGCATAACAAAAAATCCCGCAAAGGTAGAAGCAGTTGCACAAATACCTTACCCACAAAATATAAAACAACTCCGCTCATTCCTAGGTCTCTCAGGATATTACCGCCGCTTCATAAAAGATTATGCCAAGTTGGCAAAACCTCTAACCTTACTTCTAAGAGGGGAAGAAGGCCGTATATCTAAAAACAAGTCAGCTAAAGTAAATATAGATTTGAACGACGAGGCAAAAGATGCCTTCAACAAAATAAAAAAATCCCTTATATCTGACGATGTTATACTCTCATACCCTGATTTCAGTAAAGAGTTCCATTTAACCACCGATGCCTCAAATTATGCCATCGGTGCAGTCCTTTCCCAAGATCAAAAACCAATCGCCTTCATTTCGCGAACTAGTGATGTGCCGAGTCGGCTATTTTTGGTACTCGAGTATTTTGGTACTCATTAAAAAAAGAATCGAGTCAGGATTCGAGTCAGATACTCGGATCAAGTATTCGAGTTCAGAGCTCGGTATTCGAATACGTTATAGATTCGACTGCTGAACATGCACACAACCGAAATGCCGACTTTTTAATTCTTCTCTTCTTTTTTGGCGCTGTAACCGCCTAAGCGATTTTGGCCGAGTTCAGCAAAGCACGCCAGTCGTTTCTCCTCTGTGCCAACTGACGCCAATTGGAAACGCCAAGTGAAGCCAAGTCCTTCTCCACCTGATCTTTCCATCGCAGTGGGGGCCTCCCTCTTCCTCTGCTACCACCAGCGGGTTCCGAGTTGAATACTTTCAGAGCTGGAGCGTCGGTGTCCATTCGAACGACATGACCAAGCCAGCGGAGCCGCTGTACTTTAATTCGCTGCACTATGTCCATATCGTTGTAAAGCTCATACAGCTCATCGTTCCATCGTCTGCGGTACTCGCCGTCGCCAACGCGTAAAGGACCGTAAATCTTCCGCAAAATCTTTCTCTCAAACACCCCAAGAGCCGCCTCATCGGATGTTGTCATTGTCCATGCTTCTGCGCCATATACCAGCACGGGCATGATGAGTGACTTATAGAGCGTGGTTTTCGTACGTCGAGAGAGGACTTTACTCCTGAATTGCCTACTCAGTCCAAAGTAGCACTTGTTGGCAAGAGTGATTCTACGTTGGATTTCAATGCTGACATTATTATCGGTGTTAATGCTGGTTCCCAAGTAAACGAAATTCTCTACTTTCTCGAAATTGTAACTGTCAACAGTGACGTGGGTGCCAAGGCGCGAATGTGCTGACTGTTTGTTTGATGACAGGAGATACTTCGTCTTGTCCTCGTTTACCACCAGACCCATGCGCTTTGCTTCCCTATCCAACTTGGAAAAGGCAGAACAGACTTCGCAGTTTTTGTTACCGATGATGTCGATGTCATCAGCATAAGCCAGCAATTGCACGCTCTTGTAGTAAATTGTTCCTGAGCGGTTCAGTTCTGCAGCTCTTATTATCTTCTCCAACATCAGATTAAAGAAGTCACATGAAAGGGAGTCGCCCTGTCTGAAACCCCGTTTTGTGGCGAACGGCTCGGAGAGGTCTTTTCCAATTCTGACATACTTACAAATAATAATTAAAATTAAATAAATATAGGGTTCAATAACAGTTGCTTTATTTATCATGGTAGAACTAGAACTTAGTAGTCTGTCATAAAAAAAATATCCAAAGTAAATAATGAGTTAAAACAAATAAATCTTCAGTACTTTAAAAGTTCAACTAGTACTTCAATTGTAACGACAATATTCCATGAGATCTAGATTCATAAACAATAAAATTACTCCTTTGGAATTTAAAATTCCTTTCATCTTTGGCAATTAATATCTACGATATTACATTTAAATAAATACAAACCAAAGTATGTACTTTGTTTGATAACTTTATAGTGAAATTTAAAATAACAGTTCAGATAGGATTTTTGTACACTTTTTTATTTTTACGATGACTATTCAAAAATAATATTTGATCAACCTTTTTCGGTTCTAATCTATTTCTACGGTTGTTGCATAACAACCCCGCTGTCGAAAAAACTCGTTCGGAAGGAACAGAAGTCGCTGGAATGCACAAATACTTTTGAGACATTTTGTACAAACCTTTGGAAATAATTTTTCTACTCTCCCAAAATTCGCACGGATCCATATTTCGTTGTAGGTAAGGAAGTTGAACGTATTGTTTCACCTTGACGATAGCAGAGGAGGTGGGAGTAGCCATATTCGACTGCTGTTGCACTTTTTTATCCAAATAGTTCCACAATAAATCATTCGCTGAATCATTCGCACCTGTCTGGCGCTGGAGATGTTGGTTTGAATTCGGAGAAACTTGGGCATCGGAACTCAAGTGCTGCAGCTGCGCGGTTGAATATGATGATGGAAACTCACTAGCGGTGAATGATTCATGTTCATGGCATGTTAATTCCTCAATTACCCAACTCTGAACACTCTCAGCATTTCTTTCCTTTCCAAAACCAGCCTTTTTGAATCTTGGATCAAGAAATGTGGCTTTAGCTGCTGTTTTGTTAGTTTCATAAACGCCTAAACGCCTTTCGATGGTTTCTATAAGTTTATTTTGTAAAGATATCGCTATATTAGTGGACATTGAATAGCTCTTGAGGGATGATTGAACACCTCGGATAAGCGGGATAACACACGACAATGTAGGATACTGTTGACCAGATAAAATGGTAGTAAGCTGCTCCACTGGTCTCAAAATAATCACGCATTCTTGTAACACATTCCATTCTTCACTGGTCAAGTTATAAGGAGATGAAGGCAAGGAAGACAACGCAGCTGATAGTGGTATCTTGACTCTGTCTAATCTATCAAACATGATGAAAGTAGAGTTCCAGCGTGTTTGAACATCTTGTTGTAATTTCAGTTTTTCTAAATTCATCTGCTCTTGAATTTCTTGAAGCTTGTAGGACGCAACATTACTTCTTTTAAAATAAGTAACGATTTCACGACATTTCCCCGTTAAAAGAGATAGCTGCTCATTATCTTTCATGCAATCAGAGACTGTTAAATTTAAAGTATGTGCTACACAAGAATGATGACGTTTCTGCAAAATTTCTATTACTGCTTTTTTCATATTACTTGCATTATCTGTAGTAATGCATACAACTTTATCAAAAATTTTCCATTCCTCTTCAAGTACTTGGCGCAGTAAACTTGCTATGTTTTATGATGTATGTGACTCTGTCATTTCTTTGGTGGCCAATACCCGAGATTCTGCCTGACCTTGATAAATGAAATGGATCGTCAAAGTCAAATAATTTTTATTACTGTCCGATGTCCATAAATCAGTTGTGCCTGCTACAAAATCCACCTGCTGTAACATTTCAATTAGTGCTGCTTTTGAAACATCATATTGTTGGGGTAGTAATTTTTCTGCTAGCATTTTTCTTGAAGGCAGACTATAGTTGGGGTTTAGCTGGTAAGTATAGTTTCGGAAACCTTCATCTTCAACTATAGACAATGGTTGCAAATCTACACAGATCATATTAACTAGTTCTCTGTTCACATTCCTTGAATTGACCTGTGCAGCCTCTTTTGATAAAAATGTCATCTGTAACGGTCTTCTACGACTTTGAGCACCTTCACCTTGAGCTTGGTCTCCATTTTCATTATCCACCCTTGCTTCTAGTGATTGACTGCTAGATGTAACCGAATCTAAATCCAAATTATTGTTTTGGCTTTGATCTTGTTTACGTGTTTTTTCTATACATGTTAAATATATTAGAGAATGCACTTTTCTAAAATGCTTCAACAAATTCGTTGTATTTCCAAAATCAGCAAACGTTTTTTTACATTCTCTGCACTCCAATTTCTTATTTTCAATTTTATTATAAAAATTCCAAATATCAGACGAACGTTTTGGAGCCATGATTGCGTCAACACAATTGCAAATAAAGTTAGTTAAAGATTGGAAATTGATAATATAACATAGGCAAAGTATTTATTATGAAATCAAAAATGCAGTCATCTTATCCGTCAATAGTGTTAGCGGTTGGAGCCCAATGTTGGCGGTGACACGACTAAACTTTTACATACATAAGTATCGATTAATTGGTAACTGTCGATATGATACAAAGTGAATGGAAACTAATAGGGCGCCTTCGCCACACAAGTATTTGCGCAAACAATAATTGGTACAAATAAGAATTTTTCGTAATGCTATTTGATTCATATTTTCACCAATTAGTATTTGCGCAAATAGTTGTGTGGTGTATTTGGTAAATATATATATTTTTTTTAACGCTAAATTCGGTGTTTGATAACTATAAGTACTCGAGACCCGTACTCGAGTCTGTGTATCCGAATACTATAATTTGCTTACTCGAGTACGTGAGTACTTCTAAAATACTCGAGTCAGAACTCGAGTCGACTCGACTCGGCACATCACTATCGCGAACACTCACTAAGACCGAAGAAGCCTACGCTACGAACGAGAAAGAGTTCCTAGCTATAATATGGGCCCTGAACAATTTTAGAAACTATCTGTACGGCTCAGCAAGAGTCAAAATATTCACGGATCACCAGCCGCTAACGCAGGCCCTAAGCAATAAAAAACAACAATTCCAAAATGAAGCGCTGGAAAGCCATCCTTGAAGAATATAATCACGAGCTTCTGTATAAACCTGGCACAACTAATGTCGTAGCCGATGCGCTATCAAGGATGCCAGGTGAACCCATAAATTCCCTATCAGTATCCCAACACAGCGATGAAAGCTCATCGCATAACCTAATCCCATCCGTAGAAACACCAATAAACGTATTCAAAAACCAAATTTTTTTGAATATAGCCGAAGCCTCAACATATCAATTTAAAATAGTGTTCCCTACTTACCACAGACACATTTTCGAAGAACCTGATTATACCCCCGAAACTTTAAAGAACCTTCTGAAATGATACCTTAATCCTTCCGTTGTCAACTGTATTAAAACAGAGGAAAGGATTATGGGAAAAATCCAAGAAATTTATCCAATACACTTTAACAACTACAAAATCCGATTTAGACAAATGCAAGTGCAGGATGTCACAAACGAACAAGAACAGAAAGAAATCATTGTAAAAACCCACAAAAGACCACATCGAAACTGTCGAGAAAATAAAACCCAAATCCTGGAAAATTTTTACTTTCCTTCCATGACCAAAAAAATAAATAGAATAATCCAACAGTGCTCAATTTGTAAAGAAAATAAATATGACCGAAACCCCACCAAACCCAAATTAGGAGAAACCCCTATTCCACAATTCCCAGGGCAAATATTGCACATTGATATTTACATAACTGAGCGAAATATCGTCCTTACAGCAATAGATAAATTTTCAAAGTATGCCCAAACAAAAATCCTTAGATCGAGAGCCATAGAGCACGTTAAGGAACCTCTCCGTGAACTACTTTTCCAGTTCGGCGTACCCGAATTAGTAGTAATAGACAATGAAACGTCCTTGAATTCAGCTTCCATTCAATTTCTTTTGGAAGATACGCTAAATATACAAATTTTTAAAACACCGCCTTATGCAAGTTCCGTGAATGGTCAAATAGAGCGATTTCACTCGACCCTCACAGAAATAATGCGTTGTTTAAAAGCAGAGCGAAGCTTCACTTCATTCGCAGAACTCCTCGACAACTCCGTCTATGAGTACAATAATACAATCCACTCAACTACAAAAAAGAAACCAATAGAGGTATTTTTTGGTAGAAGAGTTACAACCGACCCAAGCCAATTCGAAAGGGCTAGGGCTGAAAATATAACCGAACTAAGAAATAAGCAGGTGAAAGATCTTGCTTACCACAACAAATCCCGGCACCCCATAAAAGCATATAATCCGGGTGACACTATCTACGTAAAAATAAACAAACGGTTAGGATCCAAAATTTCAAAAAAATTTAAAAAAGAAGTAATAAGGGAAGACCGAAATTCAACCGTCCTGACAGAATCAGGAAGAATAGTACACAAAAGCAATATAAAAAACCAAAATTAATTTTTCCTTTTCCTTATTCACCCAGTAACAAAAAAAAAAAAATCAAAATTAATTTTTCCCTTCCAGATTCCTCCTTATTTTCCCGATAACCGCATCAATAGACATTTACGACTACTCTACTGCACAACTAGTCACGATAAATGACGGACTTGCCAAAATTCAGAACGGAGCCTTTAGGCTAATACACGTAATCGACCTCAACAAATACGAACAATTCCTGACGGACATGTACAGTTTCACCTCCTCTGACATCCCTAAGGACACAATCCTATACCCCCTATTAAAACACGAATTAACACAATCTCTGCAAATTTTAGAAACAATAAAACCTGTCGAAAAAAAAAACAACAAAAACGATCCATAAACATTTTAGGAACGGCTTGGAAATACATTGCCGGAAGCCCCGATCACGAAGATCTGGAGGCAATAAACAATAATTTTAATAAACTCAATGGCAACAATAATAAACAAGTATTAATAAACGAAATTTTTAACGAAAAAATTAATAATATAAGTATGATAGTAAATAATCTGTTTAATAGTATAAGGAAAGACACTTACATAGAAAATGAAACAATCACCAATTTGCAAAATAGGATAAGATTAATAAAAGAAGAATTGATTAATATAAAGTACGCCATACAATGGGCAAAGAAAGATATTTTAAACACATTATTGTTAAATAAAAATGAAATTGAAATTGCTTTAGAAAAACTAGAAGATGATGAAATACCATTTAAGAGTGCCGAAGAAGCATTAGAAATATCGAATGTAAATGTAATAAGTCAAAATATGACAATTTTTTACTTGGTAAAAATACCACTAACTATTAAAGAAAATTTTCAAAAAATTATTATTAGACCAGTTGTTAAAGAAAATAAAACCATAATTAATGTCGAATTTGAAAAAATTTTAAAAGGTACAAAAGATACCTATGGAATTAAGAAATTGTGCGATAGCTATAAGAAAATTGAAATTTGTAAGCAAACCCATTTAATAAATATAAGTAATAGTAGTTGTATACCTAGAGTAATTAATAGTTTGAATTCATCTTGCACCATAACGAACGGCCAACACATCCAAGAAATTGAAGAGATAAAACCCGGTATATTACTACTTAATGGCTTCAAAGGCGAAATACATACTGACGGAATGCAAAAAAATGTGTCAGGGACACACCTTATTAATTTTCATAACTCAACGTTACAGATAAATAATCAATTCTACATTAATTACGATTTGATTCCGCTGCCTGCTATTCCAGCAGTCCTACAACCTGCACCAATTGAAAAAAATCGAATCGAATTACTTTCTCTGGAAGCTTTAAAAGAATTCCATATCGACAACATAAGAAGAATAAATATCCTCAAAACAGCAACAATATCCAACAGCTCACTTTCACTTGGAGCAGTTGCAACCACAATAATTGCCATTATAATTTTTTGCAAATTTTGGAAAAAGCACCAGAACAAAATAATAATATCTCCGATTCCAGAAACTTACCAGATTCCTTTGGCAAATATAAACTCAAATAAAACCAAGGAGCCCCCAAATGATCAGAATACTTACATAAATTTCAACAACCTACCCTATTTTTAATAAACGCTCGAGGACGATCGTTTTTAAGAGGGGAAGTGTTAACATGGAACACGTTAACATTTGCTGATCGCCACTTTGAGTGATCAGCAAAAGCACAATAATAAGAGCGGAAGTGCAGCTTGGGTTGCACAACGTTTCCCACAGCAAAAGCCAGACGCACCGTCAGCAACAGGAAGCCACCGTCAACACGCGCAGCCCAGTTTGGCAATTCAGAGAATCAGCGTCAACGATTGGCCGGTGCTAGTAAGTTAGCTTTTAAGTAATTCCAATTGTAAAATTTAGCCTTAGTCTTGCTGCTTATCAATAAAGGTTGACACAACCCAATTTTCAAAAATATATTTTTTTAGGGATTTTAGTAGAAAATCCCGTAACTTATACAAGCATACATATGTACACATGTCCTTGAACAACAGGCGACAAATAAATTTTTTCACCAAGGACTATATTTCATCCAGGTATACAGCATAACTGCTACAAGTAGAAAACTATTTTGCGGGTGTTAACAAGTGCTTACTTGTTTTTTGTTTCTGCGGCACAAACGATTATAATATCTTCGTTACTTACTTTTCTTTGTAAAGACAAAATACATGCATATGTACATACATATATAAATGCATATATACATAAATACGTACATACAAACATATATAAATAAGCATGTTATGTGTGTACACATGTATGAATATAACTCTAAAAAATAATTCATTCCATAATCTATGCTTATGTATGTAATCAATTTTATTTGTTGTTTTAAATGCTGCCCTAATATAATACTTAACATATATATATGCATATGTACATACAATTATTAACATACTTTCGTACATAATCTATTGACATACATTCCCACATTTTTATGCACAAAAATGCATGTGTTGTATAGTACACTCGGAGCGCTCGCTCGTCGCTCACTCGTCTTTCCTAGCAGAGTGAGTATGCAGACAGCTATTCGCCTCGCACTGCGAGCGAGGCAACACCCAACAGCCTCGCTAATTTAATAGGAGCGCGAGCAAACAAGCAGCGCTCGCTCGTTTGGCGAGCGAGCCAAACTTCTCGTGCCTCGCCTCAGTGCTGCTACGAGTACGAGCTGCGAGCGCCTCGTTGTCTGCGAGGCATTGAGTACGAGTTTGCTCACTCGCTCGCTCGAACTCCGAGTTTTTGCCCACCCTGCCTACACCTAGTCGAAAGAATTGAGATATCGAAAATGTTATAACGGCATTAATTGTAGCTTTTAACTTTAAAATTTGTTGTGGAAAGAAAAAATTTGTAGCTCTCGTTTTTTAAGAAAAAATGTTATGTAGTGCTAACTTGACACCATACACATAATCGATAGAATTGGGATATCCAATATGTTACTATGCCATTAATTGTAGCTTTTAACTCTAAAATTTGTTGGGAAAAGAAAAAATTTGTAGCTTTGGTTTTTCTGAAAAAATTGAGTTGACCCTTTTTCGAACAAAATTTAGTATGTAGTGCTAACTTGAGTAGCTTTTTTCGTGTAAATTTGTTGTGGATAGAAAAAATTTGTAGCTTTCGTTTTTTAAGAAAAAATGGTATGTAGTGCTAACTTGACACCATACACCTAGTCGATAGAATTGAGATATTGAAAATGTTAGAACAGCATTAATTGTAGCATTTAACTTCAAAATTTGTTGTGGAAAGAAAACAATTTGTAGCTTTCGTGGTTTAAGAGAAAATGGTATGTAGCGCCAACTTCTATTGTCGATGGAATGTTATAACATTTTCAATATCTCAATTCTATCGACTAGGTGTATGGTGTCAAGTTAGCACTACATACCATTTTTTTCTTAAAAAACGAAAGCTACAAATTTTTTTTCCACAACAAATTTACAACAAAAAAGCTACAATTAATGCCGTTGTAACATTTTCAATATCTCAATTCTGTTGTCAATGGGGCATGGTGTCAAGTTAGCACTACATACTAAATTTTGTTCGAAAAAGGGTCAACTCAATTTTTTCCAGAAAAACGAAAGCTACAATTTTTTTCTATTCACAACAAATTTTAAAGTTAAAAGCTACAATTAATGGCATAGTAACATATTGGATATCACAATTCTGTCGAATAGGTGTATGGTGTCAAGTTAGCACTACATACCATTTTTTCTTAAAAAACGAAAGCTCCAATTTTTTTGTTTCACCAACAAATTTACAACAAAAAAGCTACAATTAATGCCATTGTAACCTTTTCAATATCTCAATTCTGTCGTCAATGGGGCATGGTGTCAAGTTAGCACTACATACTAAATTTTGTTCGAAAAAGGGTCAACTCAATTTTTTCCAGAAAAACGAAAGCTACAAATTTTCTCTTTCCGCAACAAATTTTAAAGTTAAAAGCTACAATTAATGGCATAGTAACATGTTGGATATCTCAATTCTATCGACTAGGTGTATGGTGTCAAGTTAGCACTACATACCATTTTTTCTTAAAAAACGAGAGCTACAAATTTTTTCTTTCCACAAAAAATTTTAAAGTTAAAAGCTACAATTAATGCCGTTATAACATTTTCAATATCTCAATTCTATCGACTAGGTGTGTGGTGTCAAGTTAGCACTACATACCATTTTTTCTTAAAAAACGAAAGCTACAAATTTTTTCTTTCCAAAACAAATTTACAACAAAAAAACTACAATTAATGCCGTTGTAACCTTTTCAATATCTCAATTCTGTCGTCAATGGGGTATGGTGTCAAGTTAGCACTACATACCAAAATTTTGTTCGAAAAAGGGTCAACTCAATTTTTTCCAGAAAAACGAAAGATACAAATTTTTTCTTTCCACAACAAATTTTAAAGTTAAAAGCTACAATTAATGGCATAGTAACATATTGGATATCTCAATTCTATCGACTAGGTGTATGGTGTCAAGTTAGCACTACATACCATTTTTTCTTAAAAAACGAGAGCTACAAATTTTTTCTTTCCGAACAAAAAAGCTACAATTAATGCCATTATAACATTTTCAATATCTCAATTCTATCGACAAGGTGTATGGTGTCAAGTTAGCACTACATACCATTTTTTCTTAAAAAACGAAAGCTACAATTTTTTTCTTTCCACAACAAATTTTAAAGTTAAAAGCTACAATTAATGCCATTATAACATTTTCAATATCTCAATTCTATCGACTAGGTGTATGGTGTCAAGTTAGCACTACATACCATTTTTTCTTAAAAAACGAGAGCTACAAATTTTTTCTTTCCACAAAAAATTTTAAAGTTAAAAGCTACAATTAATGCCGTTATAACATTTTCAATATCTCAATTCTATCGACTAGGTGTATGGTGTCAAGTTAGCACTACATACCATTTTTTCTTAACCCAGATATGCCTAAAGCTAAGACAATCAAAAAAACTTAAATTTTCGATCTGTTTTCTAGTTTTTATTGTTAAGTAAAACATTCTTAGTCAAAATTAATTTTTTATTTATTTCAGTTTTGGAAAAAAAAAGGTGTACTATGTATAGTACACTAGGCACATATATGTACATAAGTTCACTTTGTGTGATATGCGACAAAACATTTTGCATGAAGTCCAACGTCACACTTTCGGCATCTAGTGGTTGTTCGATCATGACATTCCCCACATCTTGTTTGCTTAGGTTGTATTATGATCAAATGGTCAAGGCGATCGTACCTGATATCAATATTTACCAATGCCGATGGTCGTCCCCTAGATGTTGATGGTGGTTTTCTATTTTGCGTCAACAAAACCGTTGCAATTCGTCTTTTAAACTTCAACAGATCAAGGACACCCCCATTGTTTCGATGAAGATGCCATGCGTTTTGTATTGCCAAATCGACGCAGTGGGTTATAAGTGGAAAATACCATTTCTTTCCCCTGATAGATGTTCTGTAAAGGCCAATATTCTGGTCTGATCGATCTACACCCCCCATATTTGCGTTGTATAAGCGAACTAAATGAGGCTGCTGAATCTGTAAAAAATAAAATTACGTGCATTTAGATGACACAGTATGTGTTTCATATTAGCTTACTGTTTACCTGAATATGTTTTCCCTCTTTTCGCGAAAATCTTCTTACATTACATATCGGGTTGACTCCAGAATTATTTGAACATAAGCATACTAAGTTGTTGTCGTTCCATTTGACGACAATGATATTATGGTCAGTTATTTTAGCGAAGTCAAAAGACCCACGGTCTTGCTTTTTTAGTACTTTCGAGTCGAGTAATCGATTGCCGGATACACGATTTTCTCTTATCGTACCTGTTGCTTGAAAACCCATGTCTGTAAGTTTCTCCATAAGTGGAATAGTAGTAAAAAAATTGTCGAAGAATATGTGCATTTTTTCATCACGCCATTTTAGGGCAGCGTCTCAGCGTATTCTAGAACAACGGCAGCACCTACGCCATAGTTGCTGTATGTCACACTTATGTTTGTTGATGCTCCTTGATAAGGCCCAAACCAATTTACGAACCCTAGCCTGGTTGATCCTACCCAAAGCTTATACCCATATCTTATTGGCTTTCCTCGTAGAAACTGCTTGCATCCATGCCTTCCGAAATAGGGAACCATAGCCTCATCAACGCAGTGCATTTCCTCCATCTGATTATTTTCCATAAACTTTCTATTGAGGTGGTCAAATAAAGGTCTTACTTTCGAAAATCGGTCCGCGATATCTAGATCTTCATTGTTTTTGACATGAATATTTGACAATATAAATTCAAATTTATCGCGTGTTATACATTCTGCAACAAGTACGTTATGGCTGTCGTTTTCTCTTTCCCAAAACATTCTTCTCCTCGGGACGCAAACATATCCACTCAGGATCAACACCCCTAAAAATGCTTTTATTTCTGTCTTATTCACTCTTTGTGATCGATTTTTTTGAGCAGCGTATCTATTAGTTTCTTCGACTATTATATCTATAAGCTCTTCGTCAAAAAAAGCACTCAAAAAAATCCAACGGACTTTTCATATTTTCATTCACTCTTAGATCAATTGGATCAGCAGCCATGTCAGAAATAATTGGTGGTGGTAAGTCTTCTTTCGTCCAGTTATACCTTTTTTGTTTCTTCGCACTTAAGTTTTTGTCTGCAGGCTTTTCAGGGATCAATTGAGCAGATCGGCAGATCATCATCGGACGAAAAGTCACTGTCGTCAACGCGCCGATTCAAATTAATTTCGGCAGGTGCACGAAGTTGCAACCCTGGCAAATCGTTTATGTCAACTACATTTTCGTCACCAGAATCTTCATCGGTTACTTCTTCGTTCTCAGGGGGAAATATTGTTATCCCAGTAGCATTTTCTAAAATTTCGTCGTCATCTTCTAACATACGTAGAGCCTCATTTAGCGAAAAGCCTCTGAAATCAAAATGTCATTCGCGCATATATTACTATAATTTTCCCATTATAAAATCCTTCCATTAAATTTAATATATAATTTCAAAAATACACTCTCTACAGCCAAATTATAAATTAGGAATGAAATGGTTGTGCATGTGCCTGGTGTACTACATGTAGTACACCTATGAATTAGGCGATAAAAGTTGAACTAAAAGTAGAATAATGACAAAGCTTTGATAAATAACATAAAACTATATCTTCTGCCTTAGTAGATTTTAGTAGTAGACCTAAAAAAAAAATTCTATAAAACATAATTTGTACTTACCTTACAAATCTTATATCGGAGTAACTCATTTTTCACTTTTCCACAACTTTGTAAACACACAATGACCGAACTACGAATGTAAAATTTGAAATGAATAAAAGTGAAGCTCACTCGTTACCATGGCATTGGAATTTGAAATCAAACACGTGCATTTGAATTCACGGGTTGCTGCGAAAAATACTTTTACAAGTGTACTATGTATAGTACGCTAGGCACATCTGGGTTTAAAAACGAGAGCTACAAATTTTTTCTTTCCACAAAAAATTTTAAAGTTAAAAGCTACAATTAATGCCGTTATAACATTTTCAATATCTTAATTCTATCGACTAGGTGTATGGTGTCAAGTTAGCACTACATACCAT
>NW_023462595.1:0-18073 GCF_013731165.1 Rhagoletis pomonella
GAAATAGGCAAGGGGAGCGCGGCTGGGAGAGCTCAGCTGCGGCTAGCTTCATGTAATAGTAGTTAAAAACAACACTAAAAGCTCAGTTAGTCTAGGCTTAACTTAATTTAACTTAACGTAAGAAATCATCAATGATTACTCAACACATCAACTTAAGCCAGGCGCGGAAATATTTTGTTTTTGTATTTTCTTTTTCAGCCGTTTGACAGTTTGCCGCCTAAAATGCCACATCAAACGAATTCATGCAAAAAAATATGTTTCCGCTCATTTATTTTTGAGAAAAACAAAAAGGAGAATCCGTTAAGACCGTAACTTAAGAATCTAAAATCTACAGGTTCTTAAGCTCCTTACGGTAAGTAAAGTTTTAACTAACCGCCAACACAGTTTCTCACAAAACAGGTTGGCCAAAATATTAAGTTAAGTTACGTTACGGAAACTAAGTCTAGACTAACAAAGCTTAAATACGGGCAAATAAGCCATAACAAACAACAGATTTTGACACAGACAAATGGGGGGGGCAGTGTGGAGCAGCAGCAGAGTCAATAGCAAAGTTGCGCCAGCAGAATCGGAATTCCCCAAAGTCAGGCGCGTGAACGGCGTGTGCGCCACAAAAACACGGGAACAAATTAAATAAAAAACAAGTTAACAAACACACGAATGAGCAAACGAATGTCGCACAGTGGTACAAATGTGCACAATAACTGTCAATGAAAGGAAATAATATGGCAAAATATGATTAAAATTGTGTAAAAAAAAAAATAAAAAATTAACACACCATCAAAACTCAGTTTCCCAACGACGCATTCGAAATCTTCATCAAAAGAAGAGTTAACCGTCTGAAGAACATCGGAAATAGCGAAAAAATAATCGAAAGAAACCTGGATATGTGAGCGAATTTGATGCGCTTTGTAGATGATGGTATCCTTTTTGACCACTCATTGTACATATAAAAGATCCATAATGTAAAAGATTAAAGGGTTAAAATTTTTTCGCGATAAAAATATATCGGTGTATTTTACTGTAGGTCTCTGAAGGTAACATAAATATGTAGATAAGCATTTTTTAATCTTCGCTGACGCCAAATAAAATTTCCTACTTTGCATTTCTGTAGAACACTTAAGTTACCTAACCAATTTATACATAAAATTAGATGTTATATAATTGAACTTGTGATGAAAAGTGTTAACGTTAGCACACTGTAAAACAAATCGTGTTAAGGTGGAGGACATCTTTAGATTGAGACCCCTAACCAAAAATCCAAAATCTGTTCCACAGTGTTGCGAGTATTAGAACCTACCATAAAAGTGATGCTCAAGCAACAGACTGTGGATGTCAATTCGCATAAGATGCTCTCCAGTGGCTAGGCTTATCTCGCCCTCGGCACTTTTTAATCTATAGTTCGCTTTTTGATCAATCAAGGACTCATTAAAGCCGCGGAATACCGTACTACTATAAAAATTTGGCAGAAACGGATGATGTTTTGCCGATGTGTGCGCTTTTGTACCGCCCAGTTCCCACTGTGCGCAATGTAATGAATTGGAACTGGTTAATAAATATTACCCACTACGGAAAAATAGAAATAATAGCGCGAATAGTGCGCCGTGCCGCAATACTAATTAACCCCAGCACCTTGCACTTCCACTTGCGGGTCTGCTGCGGCTGCCAATAGTCGCGAGCAATTCGTGTACCTGTATGTGCTGTCCTCCCCTCCACCACTCCGTTGCTGACATGACGCGAGGTGTTTAGGGTGCTAGCCGTGCTGGCAAAGCAACAGCGCGCGTGCCTGTGACTAGCGGCACTCAAGAAACAGCCGCCGCCGCTGTTCGCTTTTCGCTTTTCGAATAGTAAGTGGGCGCATTCGCATCAATCAGGCTTAATGCAGTGCACACGCACATACGTATGTAGGAACTTTTCCCAACGTTGTCACCCAAATGAAACGTCAAACTATAGCATACAACGCAGTGTTATTGTTTTCCCTTTGTGGCTAGGAAATTACACTTTTGTAATGATTTTCCCATCCCATCTTCTCTATTTTGTGACTCCGCGAGAAGGTTTTTTTCCTAAGCCTTCGTCGCTGGTACTACCGTTATTATTAAAGTTGTCAATGTTATCACATTATACTGATACATATATGTAGTAAGTAGGTGTTCTAGTTTATTTTTTTTTTTTTTGTTAGTTAGTTTCGAATCAATGCCATCGGTTGTTTCGTATTTTTGCTTATCGCGTTCTGACAGCTGGCGACACAGGTGAATGCGAACCACCCATCCATTAAATCAGTCAAGGCGCGGTTGGGTGTGTGTGGACTGGGTGTGCAAGAGCTCGAGAGTATTATTTTGAGGTGAAGGTGGTGGTGTTAGAACTGGAGTGTCAACAACGAGTGAAGTGGTGTGCGTTGATGACGGAATTGTTGCCAAATAAACGTCAATAGCCGCAATGAAATGCGCTGTTTACTCATTATTTACTTACCAGAATTAGGTTTTGAGTAGTTTAAATATTTGTATGAACTTTGTGGCATTGCTTTTGGGTATTTACAGTTAGCTAGCCTCAACCAATTTTCTAAGCAAATTACCACTGACAACGGAAGTGGTTCAGAAAATTATAGGGCGTCTGCGACCCCTTTTACCAGAGGCTCCCCTATTAAGAGAATTAAAAAAAACGGTCAAACCACGCCCCTTTTCTTTGAAATATCCATATAAAAGCCAGACCTGGCTCAAAGCCTGCCCTGAATAGCGAAAATAAAAGTTTCTGCAATTCTATTCTCTCTAGCTGGTTTTCCATATTTTAGGCTGTCGTACGCTATTTTTAAATCGGTATCGATTAATACGTAAAAGTATCGACTGTGCAAAAAATACACTTGCCACCAATCCGTTGCAAAAGAATCTGCGCCGACTATTTCATAAATTTGCGGAGTCACTTTTAAAACATACGAGTACTTCGTATGAGTTTTCAGATTTTTGAGGAGACTTAGCTTCTCGAATAAGAAAAACCGGGGACTATATAGTCCAGTTTTTGTTTTAATTATCACCCGGACAAACAGACTAAAACCAGTACACCTGGCAACCCTGCATGCAACTAGCTTTACGCACTACACGAACAAGCCAATGACTGTACATGAAAAAGTTCAGGTTTGTAACTTTGATTAGTAAATTTAACAAGTAATTTTTAGCAAAAAAAAAACCGACTTAAAAACCCTGCAAACCAAAGTTCCGGAAATCTTAAGGAAATCGTTAGGAGTATCTCATTTCTGTAACGATTTTTTTACGAATTTTCAAAGAAAATTATATGAAGGGGTTGACACGAACTCGTAAAGAAATTTCTGTACGAAAAATAAAGAAAATTCTGGAAAAATTCTGAAAGATATTCTTCACATAGCAGCATTATTTTCGTTGCTTCACAGATTTTCTTCCGAAATTTCGAAAAAGAATGGAAGTGTGCGTAATTTATTTCATTTTAGAAGATTCGGCAAAAAATCGAATTAAATCTTAACGAATTCTTTAAAATTTCTTTACAATGCAGAATACTCTGAAAAAAGGGTTTGCAGGGAATATATATATATATATATTTCTATATATTTCATGGTTCAATGATCGGGTCCAAACCAAATTAGTATGGGACCACCTCTGAGACACTACCTTTCCGTCAAATTATCGAAATCGGTTGACGTGGTCCAAAGTTATGTTACCGCATACATAAAAAAAAAAATAAAAAAAAAAAAAATAAAATAAAAAGGATTCCGACGAACTGATAAATTCCTCCTTTTTTGGAAGTCGGTTAAAAAATGTTTATCGCTTGAGAACACACTAAAAAACTAAAAGCGTACATTTACTACAATTCGTCTCTATTATCTCACACAAGTCAATTTTTTCATGCGTGATTACAAATTCTTATACAAAAATTCAATTCCAAGTCAGCAGGGATTATCATATGATCCTACTGAAAAAAAAAACTTTTTATATAAGTTTTTGGGCTAAAAGGAAAAAAAAATAAAAAAGAAATTAGCTGGGGCACTTGTATGTAGTACGTACAGATTGACAGCCTTTCCGCCTAGCACCATCATTTCTTTGCCTTATGCCTTATTGCCTTTGCTCTGTTTGGATGATAGTTTTTGCCGTTGACGACAAAGTGTGCCTTTCGTCAAGTTGATGCTAATTTATGCGGAGCGAAATTTGTGCTTGCCTGTGATTTCATGTCATTTGGGGTTTGTGGACCTTGGTTTTGCTTTTGTTGTTGCTATTCGCGTTTGTCCATTTCGAGAGCAAAATGTCAATAATTGGAAAAATTCCAGACGCGAAGTGCGTCAAGTAGCAAGTAGGATTAGCATTTCAGATTTTACCGACCGGGTTCAAGAAAAACAAAAAAAAAAAAACAAAAACAGAACTTTAAACAACACTGAAAATTTTCAAAATATATTTAAAAAAAAAATATGTTAACATAAAAAGTCACCTTGCTTGGAATTTCGTTAGCATAAAACGGCAAAAAAAAACAACAACAGTGTAACTGTGATAAATAAAACAAAAAAACGGCAATTTGCATATCAGGAGGAGACAAAGACAGCAAAGATCAGAGACGACTGGAAACGCTGGAGATGGATCGCTAAAGCGATGCGATGAAGTTGCCAATAGTGGTTGGTGATGCGCGAGGGGGGCGTGCTGAGCACGAGCATCACTTCGCATTTAAACAAAAGCCTGTGACGCACTTTGAATTCCCCAGAAATCGCTATTGATTTTTGCCTCTCGTATTTTTTTATTTGGATGCAAACAAGTTTTTTTTTTCAAGAAGGCAAAACGAGGAGAGCGGATGTGTTGTTATTATTTTTGGATGTTAGACGTCTGACTTGAATGTGCTGAACTATTCTGTGGACCGATTTGCACTGGCGGCGGTAGCGGGGGCGGTGTGGCTTGCGGTTGTGCTGGCGTCTGGCGTCTGGTAGCTTGTAAAAACAGGTAGCTCCAGCCACTTCTGCTGAGCAAATACAGTAGTCAACTGTAAGCTTAGCATTTATTAATTGCGGCTCAAATCCAGCCACAGTACTTTTAACGAAAATCAAATGTGTTTGTGTTTGTTTTCGCGCATTCATTTGTATAGAAAATACCGTAAACAATCTAGAAATAGTTAGTTAAATTCCAGAATAAAAATTAATCAACATTTGCCTTTTTACCTGATTCTTTAATTGCTAATATGTTTGGTTTTGTTTTTATTTTAATTTTTATTTTTATGGTTTCTTTTTCAATTTTTGCTGGCGCTCGACTCAACAGCCAGAATCTGTGTTCGGTCGAGCCGAAAAACAAAACAAAACAACATTTCTTACTTCAATACATGAAATAATAGCGAAGCCGAAAGATAAATTACAAATACAAAAACAAGTGAAAATAACAATAACAATAAAAAAAGTCATCAAAATACAAGTCAGTGCGGTGGCAACGAAAGAATTCAAGGTCTAACAAGGTCGACATTTTGGCCAATTGACTGCGGGTCCATTGACCCATTTGCACGTTTGCTTGCATGCGCTCGCCGCAGTTCGGGCACTTCTCAGTCGGCGCGTGTGCGACTGTTCGAATGCGTCGGGTGGTGCGACCGACAGCTGGTGCGACAATACCGGATTGCTTGCTGGCTGGCAGCAGATTGCAGGCGAGGCTGAGAACGCTGCTGCGGCGCTGCGCGCTGGTGATCTCAGTGACGCCGACTGCTTTATCGGAGGCGTCGGGTGGTGCATTGAAAGTCACAGTCGCGTCAACAGCGACAATGCGACAGCCAGAACTGGACAAGTACAATTGCGACTTATGTAAATGCAATAACAAAAGCAGTCGATTCGTAAATGTAACAACAAAGAAACACAACAGCTTTTTGAAAAAAACTTAGAAGAACGTAAAAACCACAAACAAATAATACATAGCCAATTGTTTGGAGGGAGATTTAGCAAAAAAAAAAAATTAAAAATTAAAAAAAAAAAATCAAAACACGACGATCACCAAATATCAACTGCATTGCAGCCGCGCTGCGCCGACCGACCCCAGACAAAAGTTGTACCAAAAATTAATAATGCGCATTTTGGGTGTACTGGGAGTCACCACACCATTATTAGGTATCATTAGAAGCCCCCACGTGTCTTTACTTTTTGTTCACTTTAAAAGTTGTTGCTTACAAAAACTGAACTTGATTTATTCCCGCTCGTCCTACCAGACCACACACCTTCAAGTGGTCCTGCTTTGAGCCATGTACTAACGGGTGATTTTTTAAGAGCTTGATAATTTTTTTTTTTAAAAAAACGCATAAAATTTGCAAAATCTCATCGGTTCTTTATTTGAAACGTTAGATTGGTCCATGACATTTACTTTTTGAAGATAATTTCATTTAAATGTTGACCGCGGCTGCGTCTTAGGTGGTCCATTCGGAAAGTCCAATTTTGGGCAACTTTTTCGAGCATTTCGGCCGGAATAGCCCGAATTTCTTCGGAAATGTTGTCTTCCAAAGCTGGAATAGTTGCTGGCTTATTTCTGTAGACTTTAGACTTGACGTAGCCCCACAAAAAATAGTCTAAAGGCGTCAAATCGCATGATCTTGGTGGCCAACTTACCGGTCCATTTCTTGAGATGAATTGTTCTCCGAAGTTTTCCCTCAAAATGGCCATAGAATCGCGAGCTGTGTGGCATGTAGCGCCATCTTGTTGAAACCACATGTCAACCAAGTTCAGTTCTTCCATTTTTGGCAACAAAAAGTTTGTTAGCATCGAACGATAGCGATCGCCATTCACCGTAACGTTGCGTCCAACAGCATCTTTGAAAAAATACGGTCCAATGATTCCACCAGCGTACAAACCACACCAAACAGTGCATTTTTCGGGATGCATGGGCAGTTCTTGAACGGCTTCTGGTTGCTCTTCACTCCAAATGCGGCAATTTTGCTTATTTACGAAGCCATTCAACCAGAAATGAGCCTCATCGCTGAACAAAATTTGTCGATAAAAAAGCGGATTTTCTGCCAACTTTTCTAGGGCCCATTCACTGAAAATTCGACGTTGTGGCAGATCGTTCGGCTTCAGTTCTTGCACGAGCTGTATTTTATACGGTTTTACACCAAGATCTTTGCGTAAAATCTTCCATGTGGTCGAATAACACAAACCCAAACACTCTCAGAAACAGACGCAATATTCTCTTCTGTACGCACTGTACGCATTCGTGTGGTTGGTTTAATGTCCAATAAAGTAAACTGAGTGCGAAACTTGGTCACAATCGCATTAATTGTTTGCTCACTTGGTCGATTATGTAGACCATAAATCGGACGTAAAGCGCGAAACACATTTCGAACCGAACACTGATTTTGGTAATAAAATTCAATGATTTGCAAGCGTTGCTCGTTAGTAAGTCTATTCATGATGAAATTTCAAAGCATACTGAGCATCTTTCTCTTTGACACCATGTCTGAAATCCCACGTGATCTGTCAAATACTAATGCATGAAAATCCTAACCTCAAAAAAATCACCCGTTATATGTATGTACATGAGAGTGAAGCAAACAAAAATTTTCCAAGATAGGGTTTGGCAACCTTCCAAAATTTTTCCGCTTGCCGAAAGAGGTGCTGGTACCAAATCTCATGATGCTCATATTTTTATTTAGAAGTATTGTGTACATATAGTAATCAAACAATTGGTTAAGTATTCTAAGAACATTTAAAATTTAAATTATCTAAAAAAATTGCACAAGCTTCAGTTGTCATGGCAACATTATCTTTTTATAAAAATCATCAATATTTTTGTTAGTTTCACAGCGATCTAGTAGCGCATTTCAAGGTCATTGAGCACCCTGTATTGGTTGCAGTAGAAAACTGAAAGTTGGTATAGGTATTACAAATATCAAGAGGAAAAAACTAAGGGGGTGCCCTGTTTTCTAGGATGAAAAATTTTTTCCCCATACAAAAATTGGACCACTCTAATGTACATTGTATGTACGAAAATTTACTCCCGCTTTGTGCAGCCAACCATCGAACAGAACTGAAAAGTATACTCGACAAAATTTTTATAAGGAGAAAATGCCCAGCACCGCAAAAAAAAAAATGCCAAAAATCGATAGTGCCTACCCGATTTTTTTTAAATATTTGTAAGCTATTCACTGCTGGCCATAAAGATAGCGAACTCCTTTTATTGGCTTTTAATTTAATTTCTCTAAAATTTGCAAATTCTATTTACACGGGTTTTGGGTGCTACTAAAATCACTTTTTCATTTACATAAAATATTGACACTATATCGATGGCTGAGTGGAAGATCAACCTATCTCGATAGCCAGTTCGAAAACGCCCTATCTCAGAGAACTTTTCAAGAACGCCCTACACTTCAGAATTTGGTTGAATAACGCCCAATCTCAGAATTAGGTTCAAAAGCGCCCTATCTCAAACGAAAATACATTAGAAATAAGCTGAAATAGTGCATTTTCGAGCTGGCTGCCGAGATAGGTCGACCTTCCACTCAGCCATCGATATCTGGTCCCTCAGAGCTCTGCTTATTCATATCTTAATGAAAGATTAAACACTCCACTTTTATCTGACCCCAACTGAGTATCTTAATTAACCTTTCAGCCCATTGCTTTTGCGAAGTAACAAATCTTCTGGCAGTTGCATTACTTCGTTTGACCACCCAAGTGTACGAAATTGTGGCCGTAGCAGGGCGATGAAGACTTCTGGATTAATACTCTTAGGTAAACATTATTTTCCCATTAAACTCGTCTGCTTGGTGATACGTCAAATATTGTATTTTAGTTTGAGCCAAGGGACAGTGAAGACGAGGCGGCTAAATGTGGATGAAGGCGACGACGACAAGTGCCGCTCAAGTGCAGATAATCCCGTCTGGCGATAGCGTTGCCATTTTTCGCACTAACTTCCACATCAATTGGTGGGTAATGCTGAGTGCCGGCAATGACTTTGCACATAGGAGCAGATCATCCGCCTAATGAGTGCGTCAATTGTGCTTGGCTATGACTGTGGTGTTTGCAGGCAGAGGCTTAAAAGCAGATTAGGCTAAGCCAAGCCATTCGGTTTTGCTTTGCTTTGATCAGAACAGTCTTCATGAGCTGTGTCGCCTAAATAGCTCGGCTTATCGTCTGAGAGACTATTTCCAGCAAAGCCTTAGCGTGCGGCGGTTAACGTTCTGTGCAAGCAAAACGTTTCGCCTTACAGCATGAAACTATGTAGATAGATATAAACGGTTGGTCCGTCGTTCGTGTTGATCGGTGCCACCTTTGACTGACGGCACTCCCTTCCCCCTCCTCGGGCAGTCATCTAATAATCGCCGCCAACGTGCTCGCCTATTGAAAATTATTAGTTGGCGATTAATTGCCAATTACCTGTCTGCCAGTTTTTTGCACACTGTCGGCGCAATTACGCGCATACGCTTGCTCGCGTCAGGCCACCTTCGTCATCCCATTTAGCGCAGTCGGGCAGTCAGTCATTCACGTTTCAGGCACACCAATTTACATTAGTTTGTGCATTAGCCCAGAGTTAGCGTCTGGCTAGCGGTGAACAGCAAGATTCGCGACTCGCGAGTCAGTAGCCGCCAGCCGGCAACCGGCGCTATTGGTGTTGTTGCAGGTGACGCTGCCGAGTCGCAGTGAATGTGTTAATCGATTCATTTAATTTATTATCACCATGGTGCGACCGATCAAACGATCAAGCGATCTCGCGTTCCATCGAACGTCGTCAGCCCGTGCCAATCACCGATCACACGAAACGTTGACTGTTTGTGGAAAATTTTCCATTCATCGTCAGAGTCTACATACGTCTGCCTGACCAAATTCGAATGCTGCTGGTGCCAGGTGACAGGCGGCGGGTGGATGTCGATGGGTTTGTTGCTGCAGATCGTTGGCAATTAGTGGCGCTGGTGGGGTGCCAGCTTTCAATGCAATTCCGTCTGTTCGTGGTTGGCGCGCGTGTCCAGCAATTTACGATTTCATATTTGTTTGCCCTTTCATTAACACTCCTCATTTCGCTATGCCTTATGATCGGCCACATACGGATGTGTATGTGTATGTATATGTAGATGCAAAAGTATAGTTTTACCAAACATTTCGTGCCACTCTCTTAGCTCCAGTTAATTTATGAAGCCAATAAAACGTGCTTGCAAGTAATTGTGGCAATTAGGTAATGGTTTTGTCTTTTAGAAATCTGGAAAACTTAGAGGGCTATGGTTGAAATGGGGAGCTGGCGAAACTGGATAACATTAGAAAAGTATTGGGTGGTGTGTATCTCGTTACTTATTTTTACTTACCATTTAAGGACCAAGAGACACACAGGCGAACTAAGAAATAAGTCTACTTAAACAAAATGTATGAGCTGTTCTTTCAATTCTTATTTAAGATAAAACTGTTTTTGATCACCTGAAATGGTTGAGGTTCGATGCCGATGAAGGGTTGCACTTTTCTGTACGATCTGCTGGATAATCGTCGCAGGGCATGGCAATAAACTCGTTAAATCCCTTCAAGTCGCCGGGATGCAGCTGATTACCTATACGCAAATACTACCTATACTACATCATCAAGGCTCTCAATTTGTCGTTGACCAGAGTGCTCATTACTGATTTTTAGATATCAGGGAAGCCTGCCAATAATCGATAACTCCCCTTGCTCCAGATCTTGAGACCCTGCCACCTGACCCAGCGAAGCTCCGACAACAACACCGCTGCATATGACGCCGTAAATACTCAGGGAAGCGGCAGCGTGAGCGGCAGAACAGGCAATTGTTTGAAATATAACTATTTACTAGGCACATGAGAAGACATCTCTCCAAAAACTGAAGGACGACTTCCAGAAGTATAGAAAGCAGCCACTTTGTACAGACAGATAATCAACGACATTCACCGAGAGACTACCACCACCTTCACTAACTTTTGCTTTCGGATTCAATCATCACTCAGAAGTGAAGAGCTACATGAGCACCTTATACATATAAAAATAAGGAATTTAGTTAATTCTTCCCATGAAATATTTTAAATCTCAATACATACGCATGAGTATAGATTCAGAAAAAAAAATTGGATAACCGATTTGTGGTTGTTTTGCATACTTTCTTGAGCAAAATAGTTCAATTTACGAAATTTCCCAAAATTACTGGTGGCAAACTGGGCATAACGAGTATGCATTGTGCGGATAGAGGCCAAGTGGAAAATTTTTCATTTAGCGGAATCGAAAATGATTTAAATTTTACGTGCAAATACGAAAATATTTGATTAACACCTAGTGAAACGGTTAATAAATACACAGCGTCGATTCTTTTTTCTTTTGTGATTAAATTTTGAGCATTTCAGTATGCCTACATACAAATATACAAAGGTAAATATGTACATACATATGTACAAGCACCTTACAAACAAACGCTTGTTAAATGAAGCTCATACGCGCCTGTGGTTTGTTTGCTTGCTGGTGGCTGTGGGAAAATTCCATCGCCTTTTTCAACGGCAACAGAGTCTCCTCGCCACCCCACCCCAATGAAATGTGTGTGCGAAAACGTAACAATACAACTGTTATTTACACCATCTGTTTGTGTGCTTGTTTATCCGTCTGTGCAGCGCCCAGCAATTCTGCCACATTAGCGCACATAATGCGGCCATTCTTGGCCATTCCAAAATGTTTTTGTATTTGTTTGGTGGTTATCACTTGTTCGTGTGACCACTCCAAAGCTGTATGTGTATGTGTATGTGTACATGCGATGATCGCGATTTACATTTAAATTAGTAAGTAAATCCAATTAAATGCTTGAAAATCGCTGGTTTCACTACTTATATACATACATACATATTTATAAGAATTTGTATAAAAAAAATATGCAAATATTGTGTGAAAATTCTATTAAGCCGCCATGCACATTTTTGTTTGTGTATTTTTCGAATTTCACAACGTTTAAGTTAATTGTTGTTTGCGAATTCTTGATTGTTATTGCTGTGTGCCTCTATTTGTTTATTTCTTATCGTTCCATTCAATGAGCGTAAATGCCGTGCATTCGTCAATTTAGGTTTTATGTTACAAATATCGCATTAAAATTTGACTAAAGCAAAAAAACCAACTCGTATCGAAAATGACTGATGATTTTTGCAAAATTCTGCGAATCTGTTAACGGTACAAAAAAAAAATTATTTAAAAAAGGCTGGCAGCCATAACCATTGCGTCAATATAAACTTCCTAAAACGATATCTAGTAGCTGTCGAAAACTGTGCAAATTCTTTTGGACGTTCCCGACGTTACGATTTTTTTCAATGAGATAAAAATTTTTGCTTACAAATTTTAATAAACTTGCACAAAGCACTTAAGGCCTGAGTAGTTAGTGCGTGACAGGTAACAAGATCAACGGAAATGAGGTCACTTGACACTATTGCGTATACTGGTGCGAAATAAAGTCAATTGACATTATTACCTTTCCAAAAGCGAAATAAAGTCAACAAAAATTTGGCGCGAGCGCAGCGCGGCGGGGTACGCAAGTTTAATGTTTGAAAGAGCAATAATGTCAATGGATTTTATCACGCTTTTAAAAAGGTAATAATGTCAATTGACTTTATTTCGCACCAGTATATGTATGTATATGCATACCTACATAGAAACAATATGAACAAAAATTAATTGGAACGTTCGGACTTTCCGATTTTCGATTTCCTTACAATCGGTAATCCCATAGCTTTCCGAAAAAATAGGAATGCGACTGGCAGATTAACCAAAACTAGCTTTTGTATTAAAATTTTTAACAAGTAAAGTAAACACCACATTTTGCGTTTAATTCTTTTTAATCGTGTAACATAATTATGAAAGCTTTCTGGAAGGTATGATTTCTCCGACAAAAAAAATATATTTGAAAGTGTAGTTGGAAAGACGCGATTATCTTGAAATGGAATGTACCAATTAGTCCAATATTTTGGTGGATGAAAGGCAAAATATGTTGTTATCGATTGGCGTCTATACACTTTGTCCAGGCAAAATTTTATTTTTTTGCTCTTGGTTGACACTTTCCAGGAAATACCCATATGTAGAAGAAAATTAATTTAATATTTCCTGAGCGTTTTATGAATGTTTTCGTTTTTTCTAGAGAACTAGACTCTAAGGTTTAATGACGAAAATGCCGGACGAAAATTTTTTCCGGCAACCTTCCGAGCTTTAGTCTTACCCGGCTACGGCAGATCTGTGCCCGGGTGAGCGACCCTTCTGTCACCGCACAATTTAGGGATTCATAATGAAAAGTGCTCCTTGAAAAAAGCCGACAGAAAAAATTATTTAAAAACAGTACTTTTTTTCTAAATGTTTATATAATTTAAACTTTTTTATGCCATTTTTACTAGGTTAATAAAATCGGAAGCCTCACTATCTTCAATGAAATGATTTTGAAATTTTATAGAAGATTCAAAAAGAGCGTACACAGGAAATGTTTTCAAGACGATTTGGTATTTTTAAAAAAATCTTGATTTCGCATTTACTAGGACCATTCACTTCCCGGCACATTTTTCACAGATGATCTTGTTATTAAACTGGATAAACAAATTTTTTTTTATAGGTAGACTATATTTTAAATTGATTGATAGAAATCGTTTAACATTCCCCGAACTGCTTGGTAAACACATCATTTGTCTTACGAAACGCTTGCTCTATTTTCCATGCTTAAGTTTCAGATTTTGTCAAAAAGCCTCAAATATCTTAACGTAAGCAGGTCTAAAAAACGACAAAATGACGTAAAAAATTTCAAATTGGAAACTATGTGAAGTAAAGTTTTGTGTCATATAAAACTCGACTTTATTTAGGCAGACAAACTAATGGAATATAATACGTATTTTTTTTTTTTTTTGTATATCAGGTAACTGCAACTAAACAGGAACTTTATACATAAATTTAACTACGAACTTAATAACTACATAAATACATACAACCACCGGCGAGAGTAGTTATTACTACAAAATACTACATTTATTAATTAAACATATTTAGTTCCGATTGGCTGATTGTAGAGGTGCGCTACTGCTAAACGAAGCGTACCGCTTACGCGCGCCCTATTGATCCCGTTGCTTGAAAACGTGAGAGCGCGCCAACTTCGTAGCTGAAAACACGTGATGAAGTTGTGTTCTGCTGCCTCTATAAATTAACAAAAAAAAATATTTATGCTTTACTAAGTAATAACAGCAGCAGCAACAAAAATGTCGCGCTACAAACATAGTTGCAAAAGCCCTTAACATGGATCGGTATTAAGTTAGGCCAGATGGGCACATGCCATGCATTCTACAACCGATTAGCTTTAACGAAATCGGTGGAAATTTTTTTGTATTGTAAATTTATCGCTTGTCGAATTTCTTTGCCGTCCGAGGCCGTCCGAGGCCGTTCAAACGTCGAACTACAGTTCTCAAGTACTTTGTTGTCGACGACAGGTAAAAATTTCGAGTGGTGCGTGATTAGGCCATGTCGGGCCCGACATGTCACCCCTTGTGACCGTCACGGACCACTCGGCCTCCACCATCAACGACTAGTCGCTTATCACATTTTCCCGCACGTGAGCACCGCTGCCGCTGTCGCTGTTGCTATACGGCTTGTTCCTGTTGGTGCCGGTGTTTGTGGCCGCCGAGCTCAGGCAAATTCGGTGCAATTCGATTTATAATTCCTGTGAAATTTGTGCTATCGCGGCACGCCTCGCCTCGCCTCGTTACCTGATTCCGTGGGCAGGTGGTGGGGATGGTGCCCAAAATGCTATTCAATTTATTCGTTTGTTTGTTCATGCTGCCGCATGTAAATATATATGAGCGCATTTTTTTTATTTTTATTTTTTAATTAAATTCCTGAGTACGTACTTTTTCGAAATATGTAAGTATGTATGAAAATAAAATGCAATAAAAACATAAATTTTATTCTGGATTTGTTGCATTTTTAGTAAATTTTTATATGTAGCTTTAGCCTTGTTGATGATTGGAATGTCGGTCGAATTACATTGGCCGCGCGTACGTTCGTTCTGCTGATTCCACGCGCCGTTCACTAAGCTGTTGGCAATTTTATTTAAAGCGCTTTATTTATGGAAACGTATGTGCATATGTATGTATGTATGTATATTCTTGTCAAGACCATGGTGGATTTTCTTCAAATATGCTTGCGCCTATTTCTCTAACTCAATATTTTGAAGTTTGGAGTAGGGCAAATGATTTGAGGGCATTCATCTGGAATATTCGAAACCTTTAGTGGCAAAGGGGCGTCTCTACTCGGCTTGGTTGAGGTCCTCGGAAAGACTAAGGCTGACATCAACACCATCCAAGAAATGCGGTGAACGTTTTGGAATTTTGTGCCTTTTCACTCAATTTTATATATAAAAGAAAGTATATACCGACACATAAAGCGTTTTGATTCAGTTCGCTTTGATTCAAAACGGATACATAAACCAAATTTCAATACGCTCAGAAACTCAGAAGTGTATTGACTCGAATTTGTTTTCAAATCGGTTTTTTATTTCTCAAATCGGCAAGAAAACACGTATAAACACATCATTCATTTGACTCGAAGTTTCGGTGCAAATTAATTATTAAAGAAATATCGAATAAAAACAGCAAATTTGTTTAGTTTTGAATACGGTTTCAGCGAGTGGACTGTATAAACACAGGTATAAACTTTTGAAAGAAATACGTGTTGAGTCAAATCGGTTTTTGTTAATGCGGTTCTTGCGTAGCTATATACTACAAGGTTTATATGTGAATCACTTCCAAGCCCTAGTTTCAACCAATGTTAATTGACATTTCCACTTCTATATGTGACTATTGTATTTAAATTTTTTGCTGATAAGTTTCTAAATTAGGTAACGAACGAAGCACAAAAAAAATATATATATATATATATATTTAGAAACCTTCGAGCCGGGCAAGAAATTACTAATGCAAAGTTTATTTTGTTTAATCCAAAGTCCACAAAAGGCCATAGAGCACCGTAGAAATAAGCTGCATTGCACTTCGCAGCATTGCGAGTGGCAGAGGGACCGACCGGTTGAGGTAGTCGTCAGCTCAAAGCAAGATACATATCAAAGCTCGAAATGGTGCACCCGGAGCTGCAAGTAAAGCAGCGGCGCCGACCATCGTTCTCCGGCGAAGAAGCGGCGGCGGCGGCGGCGGCGGCAGAAGAAGAGGTCTTTCGTGGTCATGGTCAATGTGAGTGAACGTGTTATTTTAATGCCTTTTCGTTATTTGAATGCTACCTTCAGTTTGTTGTTGTTCAGATGTGGTTGGTTGGAGTTGCTATTTGCTATGTTGTGTTTATTCATTAGGTGCTTGTTTCGTTTCGTTTTCTTGTTTTGTGGCTGTTCTTGTCTTTGAATGCTTTTAGCAACAAAAAAAATAAAAACTCTCGCTGCATTTCAGACACATACAAATGTTTCTATTTGTCGAATGTAGTTCTTTTGCGCGCAGAAGTATTCGAAAATTTTCGCAGCAATTTTATGTTGTTTTGAATATTTTTCGTATTTTATTTGCGCCAACAACACCAAAGCAAAAACTATCAATAACAATAAAGCCGCGCATGCAAACGTGCTTTCAGCCATGTGAATTTGCAATAATAACAAAAAAAAAAAAAAAAATTATAAAAAACTTTTTTTTTTTGTTTTTTTTTTTGTTGCTGTCGAAAGCGAAATTTCGAGACTAAAACGCAGCATGGAAATAAAACCTGGTTGTGGGTGCTGGGGTAAATGAAACATTGGCTGCAGCATTCTGGCTGATCATGAACTTTTAAGGTAGCAACTTGGCTAACAGCGCAACACTAATTTGAAATTTAAACCGTTACTATTTATTATCCGAGTAGCAAAGCAAATAAACGATTAAGTTTTTACTTTTCACAGATTTTGGTAGGATATATTAAAATACACTTTCAATAAAAATTTTAAAGTGCTAGTACCAAAAAAACAACGAGTTACATGCCACTTTTTAAAAAGCCTTACCTGTTTTTTATATTCTTTTTATAATTTTTTTTTGCTTCTCCTGTAAAATAAAAAATTTGTTGGTAGGGCATTTGAGAATTAAGGTTACGATATGTATGTATGTATGTGCATACAGTATTGGCCAATATAATAGCACCCCCATTTTACAGTGATATTGTTTCCCACTCATGTTTATTTATTTATTTTTAGGGATTTTCAATTGAATACAGTTCATTCTCTAACTAAACCCATATAAACCCAAGTTTTAAACTTTGTAAAAGACTAAAAAAAAAATTCAACAAATATTCACCTAAATTTCAAACATTTTTCTCAGAAGTCTTAGATTTTTTTGAGTACGCAGTTTTATAGCCCATTCAATTTTAGTCTAACAATGTGCAAGTTTCAAGTGGCTAATTTCGTTTTTTTCTTTTCTTTTACAGATTCTATGTTTGTTACATATTTTATAAAAAAATATTTATTGTAAGCGGCACGTGAGTAAGTAGGCTAAAGCATACATCTTAACAGGGTTGAGGCTAACATCAAACATATTTTACACCATGGAAGGACAAAATTATTTTTTAGAAAAGAAATTACCATTAAATTTAAACTCGTCGCAAATGTCTCCGCAGCATTTTAAAAATGAGAATACATATTCTCAATTAAAAAATCTTATTTGATCATTCGATTGAATTACCCTTCGGCCCATAACTATAAGACTGAATGCCAAAAAGTGTCAAAGGAAGCAAACATTTTTCCCTTTTGCCTAAAATCTAAATGTCTTCCTTTTTTGCATTTTGTATTTTTCGCATAGTACTTCTAAAGTTATTTTTTTTTTATTTGTAATATTTGGCAATATTTTCTTTGTTTTATAGTCATATTTACATATGGACATACATTGCAGGCCTTTTTCGTGTTTGAATAATATGTTCGGAACACAACATGGTATGTAGCTATCTATGCCTTCATACTTAAAAGTTAATTCAGCCAAAAAATATTATTAAAAGTCAACGCGATTTTCTAGCGTCTTGAAACTTGCACTTAATGGGCTACAAAACTGCATACCTGGAATTTTTCTAACAATACTAAATAAAATGTGTAAAATTTTTGATGGAAATTGCCAAAATTTGTTGAATTTTTATCATTTTTTTACAAAGTTTGAAATGTGTATTTATATGGTGCTT
>NW_023462596.1:0-18072 GCF_013731165.1 Rhagoletis pomonella
CCCCCTACAATCAGCCAGCCATATTGGTGAGTTTAGTTTTCGTATGCCATTGTATTTTTTTTTTGTATAAATGTATGGAAAATATACACACATATGTACGTGCGTACAAAACATTGATATACGTACATATGTATTTATTCAAAGTTACATGATTAAAAGTTTTCGTATGTGAATTTTATGCGATTTTAATGAAATCAATCGGCTGTCTTCTTGCATTACAAGTACAGTCGTTTGTTTGCATCATATATTATATACAGGGTGTGGCAGAACTATTAAAAATTCTCAGTTGAAGAGATGATGTGCTTCACAAAACTTTCAAAATTTGCGAAGGCAATTGAAGTACATACAGTCATTCATAAGAGTATTCGTAATTTAGAGTTTTTTACTATATGCAAAATGTTTAGCATTAGCATTGTTTTATTTTTTTTTAACAATCTTTTCGTTAATTTTAAATTAAAATATGGTAAATAGATATTGCAAACTTTATACAAAATTCACAAAAAATGGCCATCAAAATATCAAAAATTTTAATCAGAACTTTAAATTTATTTTTGGTATGCAGTTGTGTAGCACGATTAATTTTAGTACAACAAAGTGTAAGGTTTAAGTGGCTGAAAAATCGTATTGATTTTTTAAATTTTTTTTTCGGTAACGGTGTTGTCCGTTTTCTTCCATCTAAAAGTAAATTTTCTTCATGCGTTATATTTACATGTAGAAGAAAATGCGCAACATCATCAGCGAAAAAAGTGTCAAAAATCAATACGCCCATTTTTTTGAACCACTTTTTTTTATAGAGAATTAAACAGGGATTAGGATGGTATAATTTTAAATCCCTAATTCACTGGTCTTCACTATGCAAATCAACTTCAAAAAGTTCAACTGTTAATAGCTAAGTTAGCTTTAGTATAACCTTGACCATCTTATATATTGAAATGTTAAGCCCGTTTCTTTAGCCTTAAAACGACGTTAAGATGAGCAGAGCCCGAGATATAACGATTCGAAGAAGTATATAATTAGTCAGATCATATCTCCGAAGAAATGAAATATAAAAAAATTCCTCGAACACGTGTTAGCTTATTTTTCATGTATAGAACCCACAAAAGAAATTTTAAGCGAGCCGAAGACATGATAATTTTTTTACAAAATCCGTCCGACTTAAAAAAGAATGGCTCATATATGTACTTATTTGATTCGATCTCAATTACATGGGCTTTTATTTTATATGTATATACAGTATTTGTTAGTCACAAATTTTAAACACATTTTTTAGAACAAAATTTGTGTTTAGAGGGCACATAAATTTAAAAACTCACTTGAGAAAACGGCCCTTAGTATACATAAAATTAAACATTTGAAGCGAACCGAACCGCGATTCAGTGGTACTTACTCATGAACTGGTTGGTTCTTGTACTGGTTCAAATTTGTTCTAAGTGGTTCGAACCACTTAACCGAACCGTTTCGATTTTTGGAGCGATTTTAACTGAATATTTGAGCTTTAGTAAGTCATGTTAAAATTTGTAAGTCCCCGTTCGTGTTTTGTAACAATCTTAATTGCTTTTGTAGTTGTAAAATTAACTACATATGTATTTCTCGGTTTACATATTAATTCCTCTGTTTTCAATTGTTTTAATTATCGCATGTATTAGTTCCCTGTGGGGAAAATCTCTAGTTGTGAACTGGTGCGCCTCTAGTACATTTAGACCCAGTACTGGTTCGCGATAAATCTCTTTTGCGTGCAAACAACTGGTGAATTTAACATGGCGATGTCCTAGGACTTGGCTTCACTTGGTGTCAGTTGGCACAGAGGAGAAACGACTGGCGTGCTTTGCTGAACTCGGCCAAAATCGCTTAGGCGGTTACAGCGCCAAACAAGAAGAAGAAGAAGAAGATGCCCTAGGAAGTGTTAATTGCCACCCTCTGCATCCCTTTTTCGATAGTTCCGAACTAGTCCTAAATTCTATAGTTCCGAACCAGTTCTAAAAAAGTATGTATCATGATTCTTCAATTTTTTTGGTTCTTGCGTTTTGCGATTTTAAATTATTTTCAAAGAAATGTGTTTTCAATTTGAAATTTAATTTGTTTGAATGATTTTAAGAAATGTACGTTTACATACTTTTGGCTGTAGCTGAGTTTGCGGAGGTGCTTGCTGTTATTGATTAGATTCCAGACGGTCCCAAGATGTTAAAATGTTAACATAAATTTTTGTTTTTTATTACCGAACTATGAAAAAGCATCTGCGAAGTGCAAAATAGTAAACGAGCCCCCGCTGCATCCCTTTTTCGATTGTTCCGAACTAGTTCTAAATTCGTCACCTTAGATATAGACCATAAACAGTTTTTTAAAAGTACCACATTTCGCTGATTTTGAACTGGTGGAGATCTAGCTACAATTGGACTGGTTCGTCTTTGGCAACAAAGATCTAGTACAGAACTAGAAATTTGACTCACTCATCCGCGGTTTCTCTACAGGGGTAGATAAACCGCAGCCGTGAGTGTTTTTTAAACAGAACTTGTCTAACCAATTAATGACTGCTATTGTGATGTGCACTTCTGTACATACATATGTATATATTTATATAAATCTGTATACATACATACATGCATGCCAATCTGTGATTACATAAGTAACAAGCGGATATTCGCTCAGTTGTTAAAGCTTTTCATGTAACATGTAATGTGAGGTGTCATTTCTAAGAGTCACAGATTTTGATTTTAATTCCCATGTATATGTACTTATAAATATGTACTGAAAGAGTATTACTATCGACGACTATTTGTATAAATGTAGGTACATTAGTGCATCTTAGAATAAAAGGTAACTTAGTACATATGAGAAAATCTGACGAGTTGTTACATTTTTCGACACAAAACGTATTTTTGGTCGAAAATGGTGGCACACTTATCTTAGGCAATGCATTGTCTTCAGTTTTGCAAAAATAACAAGATTCCATCACGAAGTTGTATTTAAATGAAAACTTAAAAAAGATGTACTTAAAATATTAAAATAACAACTCGTGCTCATACACCCGTAGTTGCGTAAGTAGCGTATACGCCGTGTGGTACCAAACACAGTCAGCTTACACGTTTACTCGCACGCCTTAACTTAAACGTCATATTATTTAAAAGTAATTAAATATTTGCGTCGAATATTTTTCTACAGGATTCTTCAAGAATATATACAATGTATATTCATTTCTGCATGTATATAACAATTTCAGAATGTATTTCGAGTGTGCCTATGAAATTGTAAAAGTTTGAAAATTTGGGAAGATGAACACTTTCATCTTAAACATTTAAAATTAAAAAATCATTAATTTTAAAAATATCTGCGACAGGTATTCTGCATGTTGCCATTTTTTTTAAATTGGGGGCACACTCTTGAACCTTCAAGGATATGCTGTATTTGATGCCAACCTTCATTGCCACTAATATGAACATTCTATTTTAAAACTATCCAAAGTTATTAAACAATAAAAAAAAACAATTATGATTTTTTCGAGTTACAATGAAAAAATTACTAATTTCGGTACTATTTCGCCTAAAAACGTTTATTTAGGGTAAAATTGTTCAAATACTTGATTTATTTTTTGATGTACTACTCGTTTCTGGAACCCCAATGATTGAAATAAACGCAAAGAGAATACTTAAGCGTATTTTTCTAGAGAGAGAAGGTAGTGATACTAAAAAAAAAAAGAACTCGTGAGATTTGCTCATACATATATGTATCTAAAGTTTTATGCATTCAGGAGGATGACGAAAGCCCATGCCGGGTTCAAGCTGAAGAATTGTTTAAGAAATTATATTCAGATACTTTTAACGCATTAATAATTTTATAACAAAAAAATCTTTCTTAACATCGAAACAGAAGTAATTATTAGGGCCCTGGATAGGCACGGCATCCAGCAGGATATATAGGTGCGTGCACCGACTCGATGCTGAAAATCAGAGTAATCAACACAGCTGTAGGAACAGGGTACGTGGTTAGAAAAACAACAAAGTGAACTCCGCAGGGAGTAGCTGTGGATTTTGGTGCTAAATGAACTGTTAGAAAGCTTTAAAGTTAGAATAACGAAGGTAGTTGCCTACGCTGATGACTCGGCTGCTTGGATTTCCGGCAAATTCTTGGCAAAAATTAGTGAGCTGATGGAATCGCTACTGGGCAGTCTTACCAACTGGGCGAAACAAAATGGGCTAGGAGTTAACCCATCTAAAACTGAACTTGCCTTGTTAACAAGGAAAACAAGAATTCCGGAATTCCCCATATCAAAGCAGGACGGGACTAGTCTGAATCTTTCCTACGAGGCGAAATACTTAGGTATTTTCCTTGACTCCAAACTTACGTAGAGGCGCAACGTAGAAGAAAGAGCAAAGAAGGGCCTAGCGGCGTACTACACATGTAAAAGGGAGTTCGGGAAAAACTGAGAGCTGTCACCGCATATCATTCACGTTATGTACACGACAGTCATCCAACCGATTTTAATCTATAGAAAGCTGGTCTGGTGGAAAGTACTGGTTAAAAGCAGCAATGAGAAACAATTGGAAGAGTGCAGATACTCGCAAGCCTCGGTATATCAGGCGCCGTGAGAAACGCAGCACAAGAAGGGCTGAATATGATTTTTTACTTGAAGTCAGCCCAAGTATTCGTAACAGGTGCAGTCGCAAAAGGGGCCATTAGACTGAGGGAATCAAAATTGTAGAAGCAGACCAACTACGGGAACCCAACGATCTTGAAGGTAATCAATAGTGGACAGCGTAACGGAATCGAGGCCAACTTAGAGGTCGAAACTGATTACCTCACGTCATCCTCGGATTTTAGTTTTAAGATTCCCATACAGTTTCCAACTCGGGAAGACTGGAAAGGTTGCCTCCTGTCGATAGATGATGGTATTTTCATCTACAGCGGTAGCTCAAAGCTGGAAAAAGAAGTCGGCTCGGTTCTGTACTCCGAGAACCTTCAAATAAGGCTATCATGTCGCCGGTCCGATAACTGCAGGGTCTTTCAGGTGGAGAGAAGGCGGCTTGGCACATATGGGATAACAAGTATCCGTCAGGGAACGTAACTATATTCGTTTACAGCCAGGTGGCATTGAAAACATTAAGCTCCAGGGTGGTAAAGTCGAATGCAGTTCGCAAATGTCATGCAACGTTGGCTTCATTGAGTCACGTCAAAACCTCTCTATGCTGACTTCCTGGACGTAGCAGCATAGAAGGGAACGAAATTGCCGAAGAGATGGCTAAACGCGGCTCGAAAATGCTGCCACCGATTTATTTTCTGCTTAGGGGAATGAAGAATGAATACACCACAGCCGTAACTAATGACATATGGACCAACCGGGACGACTGTGCAATCTCAAGATCCTTGCGACCGAGCAATAATTTTAAAACGATAAAAATCGATTTCAACGTCGATATCTGTGTGTCGATTATGATTTTATAAATATATGAATGACAATATCGGTAAGTATATCGATAATTAAATCGATAACCATAGACCAAATCATCGACTATGGAAAATTATAATCGTAAATTAAACTAAATTGTACGACTCGACAACATTGGCATTGTCTACTTTCGGGCAGAAATAAGTAAACGACAAAAATCGTCGAAAACTATCCAGCGCTGCCAAGCTCTTCCGTTTTAATACACTACTCGAGTCAAAACTTTAGGCAGTACCCTGCGTTTCGCGATACGACCCGACTCTCGAAAAACGAGCCTGATTTTTTCCTCAAAAGATGCACTGCTTCACATCAAAGCCGCCTGGCGAGTGCTAAGTGAACTCACTTTCTTTATTTATTGCTTTTCCCATGCATATTTTCATATCGTGCGCGTGTGTGGAACACTTTGCTACAATATGTAAAATTTTAATAACTAGGAAAATGTGCAAAAGTTACATCTTCGTACTTCAATGTACGGTGAGAAATTTAAATATTTTTGCGGTTATAAAAAAACAACTTCAATATGTACGAAGCAACAATAAAAAAGCAATACGAGTAGTTAAAGAATAATGAAGTGGAAAATGTACTCTCCGCACAGCTCTTACAACATCGTCTGTGCTTCCTTCCCCTTTGTTTACGGTTTAGATATGAAGATGTGCATATGATTATGTATACGCGCGTCAGCACTGGTGAATGTTGTAATTAGCTGCATCAAAACTCTTATACATCGATAAACGAGTATTTGAATACTTATAAACATTTCATATACTTCACTTGCCATGCTTTATTAAGCTCAACAAATGAGCCATCGATTAATAATATTAATAAATTAAGTATCAGCTCAGCTACAATGATTGCACATGCAACAGAAAAGGCAGCGTCCGCGCGCTCATAAATGGTGCGCCATCTGAAGTGCTTTGCATTGCTTTTTGTTGCCATATTACACATGCAACACAGCAATATTGCTGCAGTTGCTGCTCGCTCGCATCTAATGCTGCAACATTTTTAACTTATGAGTGCCGGCAATCGCTACTGAACGCGCTGCTACTGTGACCGCCATCGCACAGTGGTTCAAGATTGGAACTTAATGTTCATAATTCACCGGAGCTTTAATTTTGCAACCAATTTGACAAGTGAAACTTCTTTAGCGGCGGCAAAATTCAGGGGAGATTGCACACGGAAATGGCGCAACGGAAATGGTGCTACTTAAATGGTGCAACTTAAATGGTGCAACGGAAATGATTGGGGCTGAAACAAGTGCTTCTTGAATGTATGGTATTAATTTAACAAAAACTTGCTAATAAAAGGTTAAAGAATAAAACTTAGAAAAAAGACCAATACAAGAATGAAAGTAAAAGTGAGTACGTACATAGATGAAGAAAAGGATAAAGGCAAAGGTAAAAATTAAAACAAAAACAAAGATGAGTAAAGATAAATGAGTATGATAATGATAAAAGAGTAAATAAGATTACTTATATATACATATAAGCGCAAAGGTGAAGGGGAATATGTAGATGAAAAAAATGATAAACATAAAAGTAAAAACAAAGCTGAGGTTAAGGATACCGATAAAAGTAAAGACGAAGATAGGGGAAGAAAGATTAAAACAAAGGTAACTAAAAAGGAAAGGATATAGAGAGAGACACAGAGACTCAATTTGGGAACTATTTTGCGATTTTAGATATTTTCGGGATTCTCGAGACTTATCGATAAAATAGTCGATATTTTTATCGGTTCTGTTATCGATATTTTTGTCGGTTTTGTTATCAAAATTTTTATTGATATTGTTATCAATTATGCTATCGATATTTTCGGAACTTATCGATATAATAATCGACATTTTTATCAATTTTGTTATCGATTTAGTAATCGACATTTTTAACTATTTTGTTAGCGATATTTTTTATCGATTATTTTATCGATATTGATTATGTTATCGATATTTATCGATTTTGTTATCGATATTTATCGATTTTTTTATCGATATTTACCGATGTTGTTATCGATATTTATCGATTTTGTTATCAACACTTATCGGTTTTGTTATCGATTACGTTATTAATATTTATCGATTTTGTTATCGATATTTATTGATTTTGTTTTTGTTATCGATATTTATCGATTTTGTTATCGATATTTTCTATTTAATTTTGGATATCTTTTTTTTTTAACTTTTCATTTTTATTTATTTTTTTTTCCTTCATTATGTAAGAATTATTAGATGGAACAGGAGGATCTAGTTTCTTCAAAATTACATATTTTTCTGCACATTGCACTAAAAAATCAATACAAGGAAATGAAAATTCAAAAATCGGGCTCAATCGGTATCTTCCAAATTTCATAAGCTTTCATTAAAAAAAGAGAATAATAATGAAATTCAGTGAAAAATTAAAGCTCCAGTGAATTATGAACAGTAAATGCCAGTTTCGAACCACTGTGCATCGCCGCGTGTGCGCTCTGCACCGCCTTTTTCGAACGCTAACCACCAACCACCAAACCACACCAATCCCCCAGCTAGGCAGATAGTCAGCTAATAGCCGCCAGGTACCGCAGCATGCAATTAATTTCGACAATTTAACACTTGCCCATGAAATATAGCATCTTTTACTTTTCGTGATTGTTATTATCGCAGCACAAATATTGTATGTAATATGAATACGTGCAACATATTTAGTTAGATGCGACTACATACATATGTATGTAAGCACCGATCTAATGTTTGCAAGTGGCATGCGATGATGTTGCAACATCTGCATGCTGCTACAGTGTGCTGCCTAGTTGCTGGCGGCTGGCGTGTCGCTTATTTGCCACTTTGCTATTTAATGCCACATCTCTCTTTAGCTACGTAGGTACATACATATGTATGTATGTAGCTACATATGTATGGAGATATTGACTACATATTTGCCACAAGTGATAGTGATAGTGTTTAGTGGTGAAATGTTTTATGAGTTGCAATCGCAATTACGATCGGCCGCTTTGACAATTAATATTATTGGCTTTGTTAGTACGCCGACTACAAAAGTAACTACCACAACACATGTGTGTGTGTGTGTGTGCGTTTTAATGTGGAGAAAAATAAAATTTGATTATTTACGAGTTGTAAGTTTGTCTAATTTACACAGTAACATTTTATAGTCAAATAAAATTAGTCTCTACAATTGTTATACAAATTTTAATCCTGAGAAACAAAAAAAAAACAAAAAAACAAAATATTGTAGTGATTAAAATACGTGAGTGCCATTATAAGCCGGCATCTGCTTAATGAAATGCGCTGGCATACTTATGCAACAGCGGACAACTAAGTACATAAATATATATGTCATAAACTAATCAATATTGGTGAGAGACTGGTCTGAAACTAGTCTCAAACAATACTTGTACTTGACAGTTGTGTGCAAGATTAATTCAGGTTTTTTTTCAATTCTAACTGTAGCCGAGTGGTTAGAGGAGCTACTACCATTCCCACGACAGTGGGTTCTACGTATCGGAAAGACTCTGATTTTACACGACTAAGGCCGGTTATTTTGGCGTTCGGACCCGTTTAGGTCAGCGAAATCTCTTAAAAATTATTCGTCTATGGTGAAACATCTGCTTCGCATACTTCTGCTCAGAAATGGCCCGAGAAGACTACACCAAATACCTGCGATGGATGGAGTCACTTGAAAACCTGCTGAGGCCTCAGAAAATATAGAGAGTGGAACACATCACTGCGTGTTGCTCAAACCAAACGACCAGCACATTTGCCACGTCGACCCACAACACACACAATGCACCGGTCCCACCCAATACCAAGGCAGTCGGCACCGCTCACCGGAGCTCACCCGAGCAACATAACTCCAACAAACGCCTCCGCAACCTACGATCGAGGACAAACCAATAGCTCCTAGTCGTTTCACATATTCAGCTCGGCTTGGCAGTGAAGCCTGTCGAACGATCGTAGGTGAATACACGCGGCTGAGCAGATAGACGATCGATATTCTGCATAACGAACTACGACGCACCAATCAGGATTATGGGTTGTAGTTGTAGCAGCTCGCGTGAAATAAAAATAGTAAGCTCTAGTCTATTAAACGGCAAAACATTACGATCTATGCTTACGAAATCATCGAAATATCTGCCCATAATTGTCTCCATAGATAAACCTGATGACCTTGCTTTCACAGAACACCGAACCTATATCAAGCTTATTTGAATGGCTTTGCGGAAGTTACCTAGAGCATCTTCGCAGGCGAACGTAAATTCCGCAAGGTCATCACTGCTGCTGTAGCTTGTGTTATCCCCAACAGATTTATCTCGGAAACCCGTTCGAACTTCCCAGCTAAAGCGGCTATACTAGGCGAAGGCCGTGATAACCTTCACTAGGTTCATCTATGGATTCTACTTATCAAGGATCTCAATTTCATGTGTGGTGTAAGCAAGCTTCGGTCAACTGTATGGTCATGGTACAACCCGACGAAACGTGACTATAGAGTGGAAATCTCCATGGATGACCGTGTCAGGTTGGACCCGGAGCAATGCGAATTGTATTTTAGCCGCCAGTTCACATTGCATCCTACGGTGGGCAGAGCCAAATGTCGCGTGACTAGAAGGTTGCAAAAACTGCCTAGTGCGCCTCTTTCTTTCAACAGTGGTGCGGCCCATGTGGCCATTGGGACGGAAAAAGCCTACAAAGCCGACGGAATATGCATGCTGATGCTGAGAAAATTGGATCCAGCTGGAGTGGACTACCTCGGTAAGATCCTCAGCATATTAATGGCCACTCTAATCATTCCAGATAAGTGGAAAATCGGAACAGTTGTCTCACTGCTGAAATCGGGGAAACCTGCCAACAAAGGAAAGTTTTTCGGCTGATAACTATCCTTTTCCCGGTACCAAATACACTAGTGGCCTTGTCAGAGCATTCATCAAGTTACGTCAGAATGCGTCTCTATAAACTGATTGGCGAGGTACGGAGATTTATAAAACAACTAGTGGGCATTCATAGGGAGTTGGTCTCAACTTACATGAACTCCCAACCTGTGAGTGCCGTTTTTAAGAAAACTACTACCCGACGTAAACGAGATAGAACTTCATCTGCCACAGGAGACTCGAACTACCTTAGTTAGCAGGTTAAATTTCTACCTGAGCAGGATAGACTGATATATTACCAAAATATAACCGGAATGCGGAGAGTAACCGGTTGACTCGAAACACCTCTTTGCATGCCCTTAAAATCCCAAACAGCTAACGCACTTGTCGCTAGGGACAAACCCAGTGGAACCTGCGCACTTCCTGGATCTCCGGTTAGCTGAACCTGACGATAACGGTGGATGGATAAGCCAATTCGAGCGAGATTGAATATCCGCAACAACAACATCAACATGTGGATTTAAGTAGCTTGAGGAAACCTTATCATTAGGAAGGCTTGCAACAAATGAAAAAGCATCAGACTAAATGTGGCGAGCTAAATGGAGACTCTGTCAAGAAACTAAACCTATTCTTTGCCGAAAAATTTTCAGTTTCGTGTGCACTGTAGGCTTAGAGTACACTTCCTGCAGTCCATTGTTGAAACATTTCACTTCACAGTGTCACGGAGTTTATAAATGATGCGCCCGATTTTTTGGTTAAATTAATTACCCTTTTTTTAAGTTAACTTTATACAAACATCCATACTTTAACCAGGAAATTTGAGTCACTTCGGTTTATTCACAACTTTTCATTCAACTCATTCGACTCGAATATCCGTTTTGAAGTATAAGACAAATTTGAATTTAACGAGTGCTCATACGATGTGATTGGCGAATCGTTGTAGTTTATGATGTTGAAAAAATTTTTATTGCGGAAATATCGCCAATGGATTTTCAATTATTAGCAAGCAAAATGACCAATAAGTGACTAATACGAGAAATTACAGCCGACTGTGAGTTGCCAAATATTTATTGCTGTTTTGAAAATTGAAAAGAAAAAACAATTAAAATTTAACAGGTTTACAAAATATCCAACCAACGTACATACATATATGTATGTATATGTAAATTCATATTTTACTGGTACTGAAATAAATTGCTTATTACGGTTTATGTACTTAAGTTTGTAACTAAATAGTAAAACACTCGAAGCTACTCATACATTGTTTTTTGCATAATTTTGTTCACAAAAATCGTATTACATACTTAGCAAAAATTTTGAAATTTTGAAATTGCTAAATATGTATAACGACGAGTTCGACGAATATTATTGAAGGTAAAACAAAATAAAAACAATTGTAAGACAAAATTAAAAATTTTCCATCAGGCAATAATTTATGCATGCATTTTCATTAGTGTGGGTCGAAATTTTTATTTTCATTGAATCCCTTTTTTAATAGTGCAAATATGATTTTTATGCGTTCAATTACAGGCATGTACAATATCATCCTTTTATTTTAAGTGCAAGAGCCCGTGAATTGATCCCTAAGTATAAAAAATATATGAAAAAAAAGTAAAAGCCGTCAGCAAAAAAAAAATATTAAAAATCAATGCGATTTTTTAGCCGCTGAAAACTTGCGCTTATTTTACTAGAATTTTATAAGCTTGTTAACTGTTTACCCAAAAAATTTCTGAAAATTCTGGTTAAAAGGCTCGAAATTTAGATCAAAATTTGTGGAATTTTTCTAAGTTCTGTATAAAGTTCGAAAGTGTGATTTATACGGTTTTGTTAAAGCATAAACTATTCCTTTATAAAAATATATCAACAAAATTTTAGCTGGAAAAACATTGTAAATGTTAAAAACGAAAGATCATTCATCCATTTTTGACCGCCACTGTAAATTTAAAAAAATTATAAATGAACGCGAAATACTAAATTTTATAACATTTAATCTGATATATCGTTAATTTCAATCGGTTAACAAATATTAGCCACCAAATTTATTTTTAAAAAAATTCCGACCCAACCTAATGTACATCACAGATGTTCAGTTAGTTTACTTGTGTGCATATGTCGTAATCGACTGCTTCATATCTGTGGAATTTTAATAGAAGTGAAACAACTTTTTTTGCTGAATGCAAGCAAGTTCCTAGCAGAAAAATAATGGGTAAAGGCTGGGCAATAGCAAATAATTTTCCGAAGTCACATCCTCTTCAAGCAAGGAAGTGAAAACTTTATAAATCCCGATCATAGTCAAGGATATTCGTCACTAATTTGCTCAAATAGTCAGATGCCTCATTACCTGGTACTTCCAATTGGCCTCGCACTCACCAGCTGGGGCATCCCTGCAGTCCTTTATTTTGCGACACGCAGCCGATGGACTTGAAAATTGCAAATTCCCAGAAGATAAAAATAAATATTGACTCACTCATTTGAGGTCTAGACTCCAGACTTCGTTACTGCATCAGTTTTAGAGCCATCAGAAAAGATTTTACAATGTCTAAGCCCAGGCTGAGTTTTGGGGGTAAGCCAGCGCTGAACCTCATGGAACTCAACGTTGTAGTACATATATCTTCAGCAAAATCAATGTTGGCGCACTATACTATATCATTACAAGTAAGAAAGTACAATTTAGCCAAGTTCGCAGCCACAGAAATTTCCACCTCGCTCTCAACTGCCTTTTCATTCCATTACAGCCAGAGCAAGTCCAAGTATAGCCCAATGTAGCTCGGTATAAAATTTGATAGGGATTGACTGTAAACTAAATACAAATTATTTATATTCCGTCTTTGCAAAGCCACGCTGGATGTTCACCCCAAGTTTAGGTAGCTTCTTCTGCTCGTAAGTCTTAAGATCTTGTCACCGCGGCATCGTTGTCTATGCTTACAATATACACAAACCATCGCAAATACATATGTATGTTTAATTCGTTTCACTTTGTCCATGAAGCTCATACCGTTCGCCATTCCATCTTCTTCGGTGAGCGTAGCCAAGGCGCACAGTGCCCGCACAGATTTTGAATAAAATAATTCATTCGAAAGAGTTGTCCAATGCTGGTTCTCCAGACTGCCATTATTTTTGGCTATAATATTGGATCCTAGCTGGACACGGTTCGTCACTTTTTACTTCGAAAAATTTTCTCGCCGAATACCTGCCTGCCAGCATCTCTAGCTTTTCGCATTCATGCCCTTCTTGCGCTCTTTTTTATGCTCCTTAAAAGTACATCTCTCCTCTTTTCTCGGTGCAGCTCAACTGCCGCCTAGCAATTAGCTTCAGCGTGGCTAAAGATGGTATTTCTGACTCCGTGAATTATATCCGCAATCAAAAAATTAAATTAGGCCCCGCGGGCATAACTGATTTTGTCAAGTTAAATTAAATTGCAATTAAAAATGAATTCGAGAATGTTCGGTTACTTCTACAATAGGTTTTTGATAGGAGCGGCGGGGGGAGGAGATGTGGTACCTAAAACCCCACCCATTAGAAAGAGTGTAGTCCAAAATTTAAGAAAAGCTGCTCTGTCCTGAGGGTACGACCTCTCTACAAACCCCCTGGGGACCCATTTTAAAATTGAGTAAAATTAGCATTTTGACAGAGAAAATGCAAACTTAGGTTACGCCATCGCCTTTCCGCGTTGGTGGCCTTCGGTCGTGCTTCGAACAAATGACCCTCATCAGTTCAAGTCCCACTATGCAGGCATAATTTATTTTGAAAGGGTAAATTAATTCTGCTGCGTAGGTGATAGCCAACCACCTCTTCCGCAGCGGTGCGCGGTTATTGGTAGAATGTGCGTTGTGACTGCTGCTCTTCGACGTCAAGCTTTCGTTGCTTGTTGCAACGTTCTTTATTGGCCCCTCGGATGGAACAGAAGTCAAGAATGGTAGAAGCGTATCTTCCATCATTTCATTTGTTTCGTTGATATCTCAATTCTGATGTCGGCGTAATCGATCCGCCAGTCTCCGTCGTCGGAGGTGTTATAATGAGGACTGAAGTTTTCGAATGTTCGACAAATTATGTGGGCAACCTGACGTTAAAGTCGACAGCCATATTGCAATAAAAATTAATACCTCGAATACGTATTGGTAAATCCAATTTGAGAACTGAATGGACAAAACTTCATAAACAACCAAAGTGACATTGAAATCACTGCTATCCCTTTGAGATAATTACCGCTTTCCTGCTTGTATTAATGTAAAAGATTCATTATTTAAAAAAAAATAAATAAATATGTATCTCTTGCAACAAAAAAACAACTCAGTTTATGATTGACGTAAAAAAAGATAAATTTCTGTGCATTGTAAATAACCAACAAAATTGCACGAATGTATGCTCCATCACCCAATGCCACTTTTGCAATAATAATGTAGGAAAATTAGGTGTGCACAACGGGTGGTCGGTCACAGGCAGCGGCTTGCCACAAAATCCAAACCAATAATTAACTCTACTCAAATTAACAAAAAAAAAATAATAAAATTATTGCATTGCACTTGAGACATGCAAATATGAAACGCTTAAAGGCAGGAAAAAGCATAAAAATATTTAAAGACGGCATAATAATTTAAACGGCAACTAAATGTGACACGCACACAAATGTAACAAGAAATCCAAAAAGCTGCATGAGCTCGCAATTGGGCTGCATTTTAAGTGCATTTATGAATTAACACTGACTTAAATACAAGTCACTCATTTAATGCGTGTGTTTGTCAATTCCCAGCATCTTTAGCACCAAATTTTATGTTTCACAAGGGCATATCGCTGAAGAAAAAAGCTGAAATGTGATAAAACATATGGATATGAATACATACTCTCATAAGCTTGTACATTAGGGTGGTCCAAAAATGCATGTGAAAAAGTAAAGTCGGAATTTTAATGCCCTAGGATTGTTCCATACCGAAATTTTTTATTTTCAAATCAAAAAATATTTAGAGGTCGCTCAAAGCGCTCACAGTTTTCCATGTATTTTATATAGGGAAAAAACCACATTTCGTAGAAATGGTATAGAATTATTGAAAATCCATACTTTTCGATCGAGAAAATTCTGCTTCTCTTCAGGAGATGCCCAGTTATATTACCCAATGATTTATTTAACCATTTTTTTCATTGTAACTATATTTTATAGGTCCGCCAAAACCTCCAGAAAATGTCAGTAAATGCAATGGGGGAAAAAATAAAAAACCTTTAGTATTAAAAAATGGTTAAATAAACAATTCGGTATTGTTATTGAGAGTCTCCTGCAGAGAACCAGAGTTTTCCGATCGAAAAACATTGATTTTCAAGAATTTCATAAAATGCATAGAAGGCGCTTTGAGCGGCCTCTAAATATTTTTTTATTTCAAAATAAAAAAAATAGGGGAATCTTTTTTCGATATAGAACATGCGAGGCGGTGAGAGCATTAAAATTCCGACTTTACTTATTTTGGACCACCCTATTGTGTATACATGTTTATAAACAAAAGCATGCGTGACTCTGAGGAGGATTAAAATTGGAGCAAGTGTTGTCTTTTTACATTCACATATTTCGTTTCATTGCCGTCTTCTTCTTAAATGCACTTTTTTTTACTTATTTTACGCAAGCATTTTTATTTGGCTACGCCTGGCGCGTGATGTGTTTATAAGGCTTGCGTGTTCTGCCAAGTAAGCGAGCTAAAAATAAATACCCTCCGAAAAAAAACCAACAAACTTGGTCAACCAAAATGAAGTGGACACTAAAATAGGCGGAAGACATCAAAGTTGGTAGCATTTTGCTTTTTGGTTGGTGATTACCGATAACCGCGTCACATAAGAAGTGCGTAGCCAAACGTTTTGGCGTTTCGTTAATTGCATGTGTATGTGTCATAATTTGTAAATTAACGACACTGCTGCACCACCGCCCCCAGTGTAGTAACTTTTTGTATGAATGCTCTGTAAATGCAGACATACTTACATATGTATATGAATGCTCGCGTTTACACTAAATAAAATTTGGGCGTTCGATAAATTTACGTAATGCGTCAATCCTTACAAGTAAAACAAGTCGGAGAAATTTTTCCTGTTAATATTTATTAAGTAAATTAGTTGCCTTAAATATTGTGCGCCCGGAGTGGTGATTTGAATCTGCAATTTTTATGTTATTTAGTCTGCTACTAGTTCAAATTTGGACCAATGTTACAGTATAAAGAATGGCTGGATCCATCAAGTTCAGCTGCAATAGATTCTCTGTATTTGAATTAACGTTTATTTTCTCTTTAAAATTTTGTCTCATCAAAATTAGGTACTGAGGTACTTAGGTAGATTATTCTGGTCGGCAACAGCGGGGAGCCTATTGGAATATTTTAATCTAGTAGCATAATGTTTCCTTAAAATTTCTTCTGTAGTTATAAATAAGTATGTAAGTGCCGTTAAATTATTTAGCTCACTTCTTAAATTTGCATAAAAGCTTAGCGGAAAAACTTGAAGAGCTTTTCACAGTGCGCGTGCTCTATTATAGCTGCCATCTATAGTGAGCGGCTTTGTTTCGCTTTTATGCAAACAAAGTGATTGAGAAGTTAATTAAGTAGAGAACGAGCCATGTATTGATAATACCCTGTATGATAAAAAACACATCTATACCCGAGGGTATTTTAACTTTATTTTTTTGCCATTCCATAAGTTTTAATTTATTCCTTTGAATTTCGGTATAGAGGTGTATCTATAAAAGGCCTCTTAATTCTACAAAGCAGATAGATAAGTGCAAATGTGTAGAATGGCAGGAGACGATGGAAAATATGGTTAAGAGTACTACTAGTGAACCCGCATGGCGTTAAAACGCCAAAAATTGAATTTCAAAAACTTCAAAAATATTAGAAATGTCAGAGTTATAGTTAAGTTAAGAAACGAAGCTTTTCAAAACCATTTCGATTGATACCCACTTTGTAATGATTGATTTTTTTTTTTATAATTTTAATGTAATTTTTTAAAATGTGGCAACTCTTTCCGAAAAACTGAAACGGGGTTGCACATCTAGAGACCAAGGGCTTTAATTTGACATCTCACAGATCTACAGATATTTTATACTGAACAAAAAATCCCTTCGCTTATTATATCTATGTATAGATAACATCCATTCATTCATCTGTAATGCACACCTAAAAAGTTGTGTATTTACATACTACATCGAGATAAATGACATAAAGTGTTACGTATTATAAAATTGCTTCATTTAAGACTACTTTGAAGAAGACTTAAACAAAGAAATATAATTCTTGTGATCAATAATTTTAAAGTACAAGGGACAGTGTTGCCATTTTGATCCAATCGGATCCAATGTTATACTTTTTTGCATGAAGTTAGGATAAACACTTTTTTGCTCAGTTTACCAACAACCGTTATGTGAACAAAGTTATAATACCCTGGGTAAAAAATAGAATATATTGATAATTACTTAAATGATAAAAAAAATTATAGTTTAAATAGATTATTCCAGGGGCGTAAATTTTTTTTCGTCACCCTGTATAAATCGTTTTTTTAAACTGAAAAAAATTTTTTTAAATTTTTAAAACTGATTTTGGTTTTGTAATCAGCGATTCAAAGAACCTTTAGGTATAGAATTTCATAAAAATCTGACATTTTTTATAAATTTCATACGCCATATTAGATCCGTCATTTAGAATTTTTTAAAACTATTTCAGTTTTGAGATGAACGATTCAAAGAAACCTTGTATATCAAGTTTCATAAAATGCTAAGAATTTTGTAAAAATTCAACCAACATATTGGATTCGCCATTTTGGATTTT
>NW_023462597.1:0-18071 GCF_013731165.1 Rhagoletis pomonella
ATAAAGCATACATGCACAGTTTCGGATGAAAACCGAAATAATGCATATGTGAAAGACGAAGGTATGCATACATGCACAGTTTCGGTTGAAAACCGAAATAAGGCATATAACAAAAACCGAAATAATGCATGCATGCACAGTTTCGGTTGAAAACCGAAATAATGCATGCATGCACAGTTTCGGTTGAAAACCGAAATAATGCATATGAAAAACCCGAAGTAATGCATACATGCACAGTTTCGGTTGAAAACCGAAATAATGCATATGAGAAAATACCGAAATTATGCATATGCATACTTTCGTTTTAAAAGCGAAATAATGCATATGAAAAAAAAACGAAGTAATGCATACATGCACAGTTTCGGTTTAAAACCGAAATAATGCATATGGTAAGAACCGAAATAAAGCATACATGCACAGTTTCGGTTGAAACCGAAATAATGTCTAAATGCACAGTTTCCATATGCGCAATTTCGGTGCCCCCTTGGTAACCAAACTTGGCACAGTTGTTAGCCCTGGTACCACTTACCAAACGGCTGAAATTTTTTAAAATCGAACAATAAGCACGCCCACATCCCATGTAACGGTAATTTAGAGAAATCCGAGATTTTCGATAAATCAGCTAATTTATTCAAAATTGACGTTTGAGATAATTCTTTAGCGAAAAAAACTTGTATGCTAAAAATTTAGGAAAATGGGCGGGGCATCGCCCACTTATTACCAGGTATGTATATCTTGCCAACTGTTCGATACTAACAACAATCCCTTTAAAAGAAGTAACATTATTATAGAATTTTGGAACTATATAAGTTTATCTCATTAGGTATAACTGAACATACTATCGAAATTGTTAAAAATAGGGGTAAAACCACTCATGTAATGGTAGTTTTCAGAAAGGTGAAAAACTATTTAATACTTGCGCCGGGTATTTGTTTTTATTTAATTTTTCTTTACGTTTTTAAAGTTAACATTTTTTATTATTTTTTATAAAAATATTGGTCATGCTTTTACCAAAACCAAAAAAAATTTTGAAAAACTCAACAAATCAATATTTTTACCTTTTTAATATGATTGTGTAGAACATTTTTGGGTATGAAGTTTTATAGCTCATACAATTTTAGCCTAACAAAGTGCAAGTCGACAAAAGAAAAAAAGATTAAAAGTTAAAGTAATTTAAACTTGTACTTTATTTGAAATACTAAAATTTTATGAGCTATAAAACTGCATCTTGCTTTCTTTGAATATCAGACAAAGCGATGTTTGGCGGTGCGATGTATTAGAGATGCCAGTTAACAAAAAGCACCGATGCATCCATGTCTCGATGCGTCGACAATTTATACATCGAATGGAAAATTTTCGATGCATCGAAGCAAAATATGGATATTTTCGATGCATCGATGTTTTTTCGACGAAACACCTTTACTAATGGACTAATGACCGATCATTCAATAAAAAATTATTCTTGTATATGCAGAACAATAGAAAAATCCACGTACAGAAACCGTAGACAAATAGTTTTGCATATTTTATGCATCATATTGGATTTTTAAAAAGCCCGGAACTTTTTGAGACTTCGTACGTTTTTACAGGTTAACCCAAATTTTGGGTGCACTTATGATCCGGTTGACGTGAAGCGTTCCATATATCTGTATATATTTGCCAATAATCTTATGTACATATGTATTTGCTAAGCTCATAACATAAAAGAATACAACCGATTCGATTTTTTGTCGATTTTTTTTGGAGAATCGAATTTTATTTTTCCTAAGAAAATCTATTAAATTGTAAAGCAATTTGAATTGAACTTTTCTAACTTGAGAGAGCAGAGACCAAAGAAAGAATTCAGTGACCTGCCTCTCTTTCTCCTCCGACTAAAGGGCTCCTCAGGAAAGCCAAGAACCTCTATATATAATTATGCCAATACTACAACAAAAACTCCAAAAATCCGAATTCCAAACTTTATGGAAATTTTCATAAAAGTTTTGCACTGCTTAGTTACCTACTCCTTTTAGAAAAAAATTGAGTACGTATGAAGTCTTGCAGCAAGTCTTTTCCAAAAAGGATAAATATAGAGTTAGCGAAAAAAAATAGGGGAAGTAGAACACTATTTTTGACAAATTTTTTTAAGGTCAAGAAGCTCAATGGCAATATTTTTCCTTGAAAGGCAATTACATTAGCTTTCTAAGCCATTTTGTTTCATATTAAAATATTTCTTCTGTCGAAAACGCTACGATTAATTAGCATGAAGTGTCACTGTGTGCCGCCGAGTTAGCTCGAATATCTTATTTTTCAGTCAAGAAATGTAATTTTGAAATTTTAAAATTACTACGGTATATTTTTCTCAAAAAAATATGACTCAAAACATATGATTTATAAAAATATAATTCATTTATAAACAATATATAATATAATAAAATAAAATGTCTATCATACTTCGGCGTACAAAATTTATTCTTATTTCCCCCCCAAAAATCGAGCTCACGATTCCTATTATGGATATAAACTTAAATTAAATCAATTTACGGAATATGATATCGTTAAATTATACATACTTTACGGTATGAAAACCAGGACGTATGACGAGATTTTGATTAACCCTCTAGTAGGCCAATTTTTTTATGAGTTGAAAAATTCAGGAATGGGTGATTTTAGCACGAGAAATCCAAAACTGATGTCCATTTCGATCTGTGACAGTAACTTTTTCCTACAGGGGAGAAAACCCAAGACCGTCTGGAGACGGGCTCGCCGATATACTTACTCATATTTTCAGCTTTCTCTTACACAATGTTGACCTGCGAACCGGCAATGCCGTCTGCAGACGGTCAAAAATGCAAAACTGGGGTTTTATATGTCGGCAAGCCGGTCTGTAGACGGTCTGTGTTCGATGGCAAATTTCTCCATTTCGAATGGTGACATAATTATAAAACTTATATTAAAATACGGTGCTTTTAACAACGAAATCCACCGAAGTTTTTTATATCAAAAAATTTTTCAAAAGAAAAAATTTCTTTAGTTACGAAATTACTAAATAGCAAGAAATAATTAATTTGCACCGTGTTTTCAAAATCTGTAATTCAACTGCCGATTAAAATAAAACGGATTGACATAACGGATTAAAATTTACTTCGCCGTAAGGGTACGATTTTTGTCTAAAGATCGTGCCCGACGAATATAGAAAAAAATTATTATAGGTGCACTAAAAAGGTGTTTAGTTAACGACCGTCTGAAGGCGGTTCTGCCTACTAGAGGGTTAATTGCTTTTGAGCACCAGCGAAAGCTCGGTTGTAGAATCTGGAGACATTAAAAAATGTGAAATTAAAGCACAATTGAATGCCTATCTTAAAGAAAAACGAGCTCATCTCGGTGAAAATCCTCTCGATTGGTGGAAAGCTAAACTAATGGCGTTTTCTTTTCTCGCAAAAAATGTCATCTTTGTATAAAGCAACATTATAAGAGTGCAACATTTTAAAGGGCGAGCACGCAATATGAATGTGTGATGCTGAGAAAAGAATACGAAAACTTGACAGCCCTGGCGCAGGGCAGAGTAAATGCAACATTATTTCGAGAAAAGAAAACGCTATTAAATACGACAATTGACAAATCTTTGAACTTTGACTACTAGCTTAAAACACTGTATAGGTTAAGAACTCGTTCAATGTTCTAATAATTTACAAAATTTTATAGTTATAAAAACGATGACTTAAGTTGATTATAGCTTTTTTAATGTTATTCCTAACATTCGCATTCCAAAAATTCGCATTCGCTATTGTAAAAAATATGACATGATATACGTAAGCTTCTTTGTATAATACACTTTTGAAAATAATGATTAATTTCTAAGTAAAACATACATTTTTTTCTCATTTTTGATAAAAAACTAATGAAAAAAGTGTAAGCATTTCCTTAATGATGAATTTCCACTAAGCATTAAATGACAAAAATTTTAATGACAATATTGGGCATTACGTCCATAAAAATAGCCAATAGTGCGATTCATAAAACATCGCAAAGTGGCATTTTTGGTGAAATGGCAACTTTGCGAACAAAATCGCCTGAACGACCTATCTCAACTCCGGATTGCAAATGTAATTTTTTTTTTTTCAGAATGCTGCACACAAGTGAAAAAGAGACGTTTTTACCATTACATACATACATTGGCGTGCATTTTTTGTCATTTTTTTCAAGGTATTTACGAATTGTTAGCTACTTCATAGCTTTTGAATAAACGGTTTTACCAAAGCGAATTAATAGCCCTGTTCACGTACGCATTATCCAGTACTAATTTTACTGGATGTCGTTTTCGTACGCAAAAACTTGCAATAAACCAGCAAAAGTGAGAGAATTGAGAGAGCAAAAATGACGGCTGAGCTTGCAAGTTTTACTGTATTTTTACTGGATAAATTATTACTAGTAACTATTTGCTAGTAAGAAAAACAGCTGACGGCATGACGCTTAATGCAATTCACATTAATAAAATAATTGTTTGTGGTGCTTTTAGAGTTGCAATTGATAAAATAATAATAATAATAATATAATAGATTGGCGCTTACACATATGTTAGTGTTTGGCCGAGCTTCTCCTCCGACTTGTGGCGTGCGCCTTGATGTTGTCACACAAAGCGGAGGGACCTACAGTTTTACGCCGACTCCGAACGGCGATTGTATTTTTATGAGAAGCTGTTTTTTCATGGCAGAAATACACTCGGAAGGTTTGCCATTGCCTGCCGAGGGACGACCGCTGTTTAGAAAAAACCTTTTTCTATATTTTAATATATATTGATAAAATAAACCTATTTAAATATATATTAAGATGGGAATGACTATAACTACTATAACAAATTAATCAGCTTTTCATAAAACTTGCAGCTTCTTGCTGGTTTCGCGTTTTCATACTTTCTTGCATATTTCTCTCATTGGGAGTAAATACTGGCTTACTCTGCGAAATTTGGTTACTGGCAAGTTACTGGATATTTTTTGCTGGAGAATACGAAAACACAACTAATATGACACAGCTGTTTCGCCTTGCTTTTTACCATTACAAACATATATTGACATACATTTTTTGTCATTTTGTTTTTTAACCGACTTCAAATAATAAAAAATTATAGTTTAAAAAACTAAATAAGACCTCGCTATTAAAATTTCCATCCGTACTGTCATCAGTTTACTTTAAGAATAGAAGTTTAAAGCAATTCCCATTCGTACTGTCATTAGGTATGTAACTTGAGAATGGAAATCGCTGATTCTTTTAGGCGCATAGTTACATCCCGAGCTATTTGTATATATCTTACCGCATAACTTTTGACCACGTTAACCGATTTATATAATTTTTTCTTTAAAGGAAAAATGGTGCCTCAGAGGAGGTCCCATACTAATTTGATTTAGATACGATCATTGGAACATGAAGAAATTAAGGGTACTCTTAAATTTTAGATGAGAATTGAAGTCGATTTTGTTCTTTGCTTAAAAATTACTTGTTTTTCCATAGTATTTACGAATTATTAGCTACTTGATAGCTTTTGGATAAATCTGGATATTAAACCGTTATGAAAAATGTATGTATGCTTTAAAAATAATAATAATAGTTTGGTCAGATCGCCGTGTTTTGGTTCTTTGTAAAAATTAAGTAAAATACGTTATTTTACCAAATATATGAATCGATCTTAGGAGATCGATTTATTTTTTTCTGATTTCTTCCAGCATCGATTTCGATTAGAATCGATTCAAAAATCGATTTCTTTTCCATCTGGCTTCGCTAATATGTATACATACATATATATGTACATAGTAGATACATATATAAAAAATATGTATATGCAAATATAATTATTTACATATATAAATTTTAGGATAGTTTTTAAATAGGCTGATAAATATAAATGAAGGATATGTATTTAAACAAAACAAAACAAAAGATAATTTAAAAACATAAAGGGGAGTATGTAGTGTGGGAATTTTTTCTGTAAACACAATAAGAGTAATTAACTTGCTTGTACTTTTGAAATCAAACTGCATTGTACCATTAAATCTAAACCAATATCTCGCACTAACAACAAAAAAAAAAAAAAATGTATGAATCAAAATATATGTATTAAAAAAATTTTAAAAATAATCAAAGCTACATAAAGCTTCAAATGAGTATAACATGCGAACACAATGATTAAACGAAATTAAAATCATTATTATGTACATTTTTAACTTTAACTTTTATGTGTATATTTTTTTTAGATTCACTTTTTTTTAATAAATGAACGGACGACATATTTTTTTTTTAACTTTGGAAGCAATTGCGTGCGCACGTAACGTATTTTGAACGCTATACCGATTCCCACGCAAAATAGCGGTGTTGACTATAGCTCATTTGCTGCAAGAGTGTCACAATAAAAAAAAATATATATTGTTTGTTTTTTTTAAATATGTAAAGCAATGATCGTCAACGGTATGTTCTCAGGCACTCAGCTGCCTAATTACCTACTAATTTCGTGGCCAGGACTGCCAATTCCGCTCAAATCGTGCAATTTTTGGCCCTATTTTATCTTAAATGGCACCCGAATTTTTAATTTGGTGCCGAAAGCCACCTTTGGAGAATTTATAAGTTTTTTACCCATCTAAATAAAGGTAGCATTTAAATATTTGTTTGTGAAAAACTGTAGAGAGGAAGGGTTTAAAGAGATTATTTTTCACCCTTGGCAATACACACTTCTTCAATCCCTAGTATGGGTTATGTTATTTTGCATTTATGTGAAATCACATTATAAGTATTATTTTCTACAACATAATCGAAATAAATTGTCTCAGTTTTGTGTAAGGATGTTAAGAAATTTTTAGCACTCCAGTTTTTCAGTTTAACACTTTTTATACCCGAGCGCACTTGTGCACAAGGGTATTATAACTTTGTTCACCTAACGGTTGTTTGTAACAGGCAAACCGAATCGAGATAGATATAGACAAATGTATACATAAATGTGATCATTTGAAAATGTAAATGAAAAGAGAAATCGATTAAGCGGTGACTGTCTGTCCGTACGTCCGTCCGTCCGTCCGTCTGTCCGTCTGTCCGTCCGTCTGTCCGTCTGTCCGTCCGTCTGTCCGTCCGTCTGTGCACACGATAACTCGAGTAAAAATTAAGATATCTTAACGAAACTTGGTACGTGTACTTCTTTCGGGCGTAGGACGGATGGTATTGAAAATGGGCAAAATCGGACAATAACCACGCCTACCTCCCAATAACGGTAATTTTCAGCAATACAAAAACTGCGATATTTTAGTAACTACTGAAGATAATTCACTCAAAATTGATATTTATAATAAATTTTAGACGAAAAATAAGAATATTAACATTTTTTTTTAAATGGGCGTAGCCACGCCCACTTATGGTTACATGTGTATATCTTAATAACCGCTGCATCAATTTATTCCAAACTTGGCACAGTTGTGGGCCCTGGTACAGCATATCAAATGGCCGAAAATTTTTAAAATCAGACAATAACCACGCCCACATCCCATATAACGGTAATTTCGAGAAATACGAAATCCTCGATAAATCATTTAAAATTAAAGCTAATTTATTCAAAATGATGGTTGCAACAATTCTTTGCCAGGAAATACGTTTATGATAAAACTTTGGAAAATGGGCGTGGCACCGCCCTCTTATGATCACGTATATGTATTTCGCTAATTTCTAGCAATTTGTACCAAACTCGGTATGGTTATTGTGCTTGCCACATAAAAGTAAACCATTGAAAATTGTTGAAATCGGACTAAAATTACGGCCGCTTTTCATATAACGGTAAATTTCAGAAATGCTTGAAATTTCAATATTTGGAAATTTAAGGACGCTAGTTTACTTAAAATTTATACATACACGCCGGCTTATCATGTAGCAGTAGCTTTCGGAAAGGTGGAAAACATATATTTAATACTTGCATACAATACATATATTTAATAATACGGGTATTTAATGTTTGGCTCCGCCCGAACTTAGACTTTCTTACTTGTTTTTATCTAAAATAGGGTACACCAAAGCTAAAGAAAGTTGGCAGTCCTGTTCGTGAAACTTTTTTGCTACGGAAGATGCAGTTGTTTTGGTTTTAAATTCATTATCAAGGAAGGCATTATTTTAGGAATTAATACATACATAGCTGCTGCCGAGGGTGCATAAGTAAGGAACAAATAGGGCAAACACGTGTTTGCAGGGCAAAATATCTCCCTCATCTTACAGCCTTAACCAAATTTTCTAAAATTTTATTTTATTGTAATAAACATTTAAACAAAAAGCATACGTAGATACTAGAAGATACGAAGAGATGTCCCATACAATATTTAGATTTTGACATTTTAAGAAGGGCCCTAATACGCAGGTTACCTCACCTGGAATTCGTACTCTTATTCGTTCTCTTATTTCTGCAATTGTGACTACGGAATAGTGGGCAAACAGTATTATTAGACCGGAAATCCTTTAACCTTCTTCAAGGCAATCGATGCGAAGCCACCGCTAGCATCGCCGTCGCCTTATTGTCCCATAGACCCCCTTAGCTTTTTGTCACTCAGACCGTAATATACATCTTATAGCTGAATAAAATGCTGAAAGCCTGAAAAGCGTAGGACGCCTGAAAAATCTTTAACACCATTCTAGTTCGTCACTAAAGCCGACCGTTCACCTAAATAGAAATAGCATCAGTTAGATTGATTTATGTCGTATTTGACAATTATCTTTGTTTGCTACTGTTGTCAAAACGTTCGTAGTAGACCAGCGACAGGGATGCACACAAGAGCCATATAGAGCCGCCGCTCAACTTTCAAATGCAGATCGTGTGTCAGAAGCTAAGACAATACAAGCAGAACAAAAGCAATCAGCACTATGTATTCAGCTATAAGTTTTATATTTTGACGATAGCGCTGAAAGCCATAACGCCTAAAAGGCTTGGTGGATAGCAAGACACATTCACCAACGTAGAAGTGATTTCGACAGTTCTCTCTTTTGATCTGTGACTGAAATGTAAAACACTAACCATTTATAATTCACAATTTTTAACCTTTTATTTCAATTTCCCATTGTAAGCTGCGCAGCGGATTTTTAAAATTAAAATGATGAAGTGGAATTACGAGCGGTGGACTGTGTGTGGTAAGAGCTAAGACAATAAACTTAAGCCCCTGAGAAATCAGTTCAAGGTAAAAAAAATTGCGGTGTTCGATTAGTTGACTCTTCGCATGATAAGAGAAATCATTTTAATGCCTGTCACTTCCAGGGATGCCGTTTGGATCTAAATAGATCCAATTGAATACATTTTTAGATGAATTTTTGCGGGATACTTATTTTTTCCGGTCAGTATAAATGTGGATACTTTTTTAAATAGGCCAAAATTTTATATTTCCTATAAAGTTTTTTTCGTTCAAAAATCGATTTTCATTAAAGATGGTAGAAAGCATTACGTTTTCTGAACGTATAAAGAATCGCTACTTAAGCGTGAAATTAAAGCATTTTATTTTTTTGTGAACGAAGCAATGAACATATGAAGAGATCTCACCAAAATAGGTATAAGCGCAATTGCGTTAATTAGCTTAAAGGATGCTTTAAGCAAGATCTTAATATACATATCGTCGTTTAAAGTACAAAACCGCGTATCAACAAAAAGCAAAACCGCGTATGTGACGTTGCATAAATTATTTTCGAGAGAGAGAGTAAAAACACTTATATTTCAAAATGGTTCTCTTTTTTATAAAGCAATCGCATTTCGGGCTAGTATATTTCAGGACGAATGGATAAGGATTGAGCCAAGAGCTTGTGTGAGCAAATCCAATTTTTTTTTGCAGAATGACGATACGCGGTTTTGTACTTTAAACAACGACATACACATGTATATAAAGTAAATTATACTCTTCCTGTAGTAATCTCTTTCATATCAAATATTTTCATTTGTTAATTTAAAAAGAAAGAAGATTTCAATGTAGTTTAAAAAACTAACTTTGATTTATTTAAGGAGACTTTTATGAATTTTACTGAAAATACTTTAAATACACTCTAAAATTTTTTTGTTTATTTGCGCATATTAAGAGAGGTAACCAGTTTCCTCTTTTAATGTGTGCAAATTCGCACGCCGTGTAATAAAATTAATCATTGCCTGTTTACCTTTACATACCAAATTTGTCGCAAGAGCAAAATTACACATAACACGTTTAAAATAAAGTAATGTTTGTTATTAGTAGGAAATGAGTAGTTCACTTGCAAACAGCGTTATGTGATTTTATAATAGAAAGCCATACATTTCAAAAAGCGACTACGACAACAAGTAACATTTAAATTGAATCTTTTTTATTATTACCTGAAAATTTGGATAAATAGGAGCCTTATAAAACTGTAACATAACATAACATGTCATAAGATAACATTAACAGCCTATACGACCTAAAGCAGCTTTCTAAGTTCATCAGAAGATTGATACTTTTGAAAGTTCATAAATAAGTATGATAGCGACTTTTGGAAGAAGACTTAACATTTGATGCTATTTTTTCATAATATAAAAAGATTTTGCACTCTGTTGTTAGTGGACATGAAACTACTTTAAATACTGGTACGTAATCCGCCAAAAACTAAGAATCGAAAAAATTTTACGTAGCGCACTTTGCAAGTAGACTACTCAAATGTATTTGTAGTTTGAAACTTTTTGCAATTTCAAACATTCTATATATGTGTATTTCGTTGCCTTAATATAGAAAGGCCCTATCTGACATCGTCGCTGATTTACAAAAAGTCGTAACTAACTAAAAATCGAAAATTTACGTTTTAATTGATTATGATGCATTTGATCGAATTATGTGGCCTCACATCGTTTTATGCAATAAAAGATTTTAGTTAGTTACGGCTTTGTGCATTTCAGCGACGATGTGAGATAGGGCCTTTCTATATTAAGGCAACGATTTATGTGTATATTTTGAAGATCTCAAGTTCAAAATCAAATACTGAAAATCTTATACGTGTATATACAGATTCTTGTTGAAAAATAGATACTTTTCAATTGTAGTTTTACATGCTCTTTTTAGAGTGTACTTGCTATTTATTATATTTACTTTGCAAAAGACTTATGCACAAAAGATGTACTTTATAACTTGAAATTGCAAATGTTTCATTTTATGCACATGTATTCCAAGTCCTTAAGATGGGTTAAATTATGTCTTTTTCATGAAAATGTTTGGTTTTCTTACAAATTATGAGATGTATATGTAAAAAAAGAAAATTGGATACATTTGGATTCATTTTTGGCTTGGTCAGGGATACATTTTCTTGAGACGGCGCGGCAACACTGGTCACTTCATTTGGAGCCCATCACAAGCACGTTTTTTTTAAGCGGACGCCTTTGCACCTGAAAGACCTGAGGCGTCTGTGGTGACGAATTTGGCTGGTGATGCGCAGACGCAAACTGAGTAAGTCTGTAATCAGTGGCGGATTTAAGGGAAAAGGCCCGGTCAGCATGGTACCCAGGGGGCCCACTTTCGTAGTGAAAAAAATTTACTGTAGTAATCAAAAGTAATTTTAATCATAGATAAAAACATAAAAAATCATAATTTGTATGATTTAAATTTTTTAGGTTTCCCAGATAATTAATATTAATAGAATGGTAAACATTGAATTGAATTATGTCACTTTGAATACACGCCTAGCTTTACGTTCAGCAAATAATTCCATTGCAGAGTCCAAATTGATCGACGTCGCTACTGATCTTTCGATGTACAGAATACAAAAATTGTTCAGTGTATCCTCAGCTAAAGAAGCTCGGCGATATTCTTTGACAATTTTCAACGAACTCATGACTCGTTCGGCACTAGCTGATCCGATAGGAAAGGTTAAGAACAGTCGAAATAAACTGCAGCATTCAGGAAAACTGTCCATCATATTATTTGCAACTACAAACTCCAAATACTGTAATGGACTGTCGTCAGTAAAATCCCGATTTTCTGTGAAATACATGTCAGTAAAAGCAACCAGCTCATTTTTCAAATCAGTAGTGAAAAACTCTGAGTACATCTTTGATAAAGTAATAACACAGTTTTTCAAATCATCCTGATCGAGATTTTTGAAAGTTTCAGGCATCAAAAAACCGAAAACGTCGTTTATTTCTTTGAATCCTTCCGCTCTTTCTTTGTAGTTCGGTAGTCATTGTGTCCAAAACGTCCATTCGATGTTTTGCATGAGATTCTAATGCTGAATCGGAAGTCTTCTCATCGAACATTTTCTTGACTTTACGTCTTCTGATAATGGGAAAATCAGCATTTTCCCAGCCCATTTCTAGCCATTTTTACCTAGCTTTCAGCACGAAATTTTCATACGTACGTTCATCTCTCAGATCTCTCAATTTTTTTAAGGCCGTTGCCGTGCACCGCTGCGCCTTAATTAGATCGACTTCTTTTTTTTGTAATTGAATTTGGACAGAATTGATTGCGCTAAGAACTGAATGCCACCATAACAAGTTTAGTAAAAACAACCAGTTCATCGAGGACAATAATGATTGAGCTTTGATGATATCTTCCCCAGATGCTCCGACTCTTGAAATTTCATTCTCCAGGAAGTTAACGATACATTCAAAGTTTTGTATTATCGCCTCCACAGCTTTTATTCGAGATGCCCAACGTGTTGTACTCAATCCTTTAATGTGTAGTATCCTTTCACTAGTGACAGAATCCTCACCAATTCGATCATAAGATGCGTCCTCTCCAGATTTATTAGTTAAACCAAATATTTCTTTCTTTAATTCTTTTAGAAGCTTGATACCAAAATCGTCAGAGGTTCGTGATGAACTTTCGCTCTGTTTCAAAATTTCTTCCCATCGTCGATGTGAGTGAGCGAAAAAAACTTTGATTGAGGAACTTGCATTTTTTTCTGCTGCATGAATCAAAACTAAGTTCATTTGATGACTGAGACAATGAATATACGGTACAAATGATCCATCGCCGTCGTCGAGAAATTCTTTTAATTTCACTTGAACACCTCCGCTACCCCCAGACATGACAGGGGCACCGTCATAGCTTTGACCACACAGATATTTTTTCTCAAAATTAAATTTTTCAAACAAGATTGCTGTGATTTCATTGCAAATGGAGGTTGCATCTCCTTTTTTCAATCGGACAAAGCACAGAAAACTCTCTTTGATTACAACTTTAGGAGAGTTTGGAATATCTTTGTTAATCACAACATATCTTACCAAAACAGCCATTTGATCTAGGTGAGCGACATCTGTTGTTGAGTCGGCTATTAATGCAAAAAATTTCGCACTTTTACATTCGTTGACGATTGCTTGACAGGTTTCTGTTGCTAATATCTCGAGCAATTCAAAAGTAATCGTTTTACTCAAATATTTTACGCGCTCGGAAGATTCAATATGAGCTTGCAATATTGGATTATGTCTAGAAATTAACTTGATAACACTTAAGTAAATTCCAGGATTCTCATCTTCCAATAAGTTCTCTCTATGACCTCGTAAGGCAGTCCTAAACCAGATAAGGTTCTGACAGTATCCGAAAAAATGTTAAGAAGCGTGCGCCATTTCTTTGCTTCTTCGGTAATTTGGTTATCAAGTTTGTGCCGAATATCTAACTTTTTACGAAAAGACGAAGCAGCTATTGCGCTCGAAAGATGTGCTTTGCTTCGACCGTGGGCTTTGGCAGATTTTGACAAATGTTTCCAATCTGTATATCCGGTGCACCATACACTTCGTTTAGTAGATTCATCTCCAAATAACCAACAACAATAGCAGAAAGCGTATTTTTTTGTCACAGAATATGATAACCATTTACTTCGATCATTGTTCATAAAAGCGTTTTCATTGTTCATATAATAAAATGAGGAGTTAAATCGGCGATTATCACTAGATTTTGGGAATTCATTGTCGGGCAAGTCAGACTTGTCTGGTTGGCACGGACCAGCTAATGATAGTGCTTGAATAATCTCTTTATCTAATAAATTGTTATCATAAAGCCCTTTGTCATTTTAGAATGGTAGTAAAATGTTTGGCAGCTCTTTTTGTTTCTCAATTTTACTAGCTGCTGATGTTTTCTCCGTTCCAACAATTAAAGATGTGGAATTTTCACATTTATCATCATGCGATTGGTTATTTATATTGCATGAAGTATCTGATCCTGTTATGAAAGAATCACAATTCACTGCTACATGAAACTCACGGTATTTGTTACCTTTAGCTTACAACTGCGTAGTCGAAAACCCGAAACGTTTAGATATCCACAAAAAAAAAAAAACGAAAAATTACCGCGGGTCCAACCAAAACAGGGTCCGGATCCATAGTGTTTCTGCCTCGATCACCTCCCCGCTTAATACTTTTACCGACAATTTTTTTTGTGTATACAACAACCACATGAAAACTTGGCCTTGAGAACTATCAGGTATATCGGGCTTCCGACTAGGGTTCCGAGATCCTGGAGCCGAAACACGTCTCTGGGTACCACTCCCGGGTGTTTCGTTATTTTTTTAGCAGTTGTAAGCCAAAGGAAACATATACCAACCTCACCTTCGGTTAAAATAGATTTGTGAATCAATGTATTTGAAGATGTATCTTGACTTTCAGCCTTCTTTTTTTGTAAAGTTATAGCATCCGAACTAGTGGCGATGAGAAATGAACCGAGCTTAGATTGTTTTGGATCATTTCGTGCTTCTTCTAACTTTCGCTTCTCTCTAATTTTTCGTTTTTCATATCCACTTCTGACTTTACTCGTGTTATCCATTATCTAAATCTGAAATATAAAATTATATTCCAGATAAGTTTAAAGAAAAAAACACAAACAAACTATGTATACTGTTCCAAATGTTATCAAGACTCGTAACATCACTCTGCAACTATCGCCAGATAACAACAAAAACTACATAAGCGCGAGGCAATCAAAATCTATACACACACACGTACCTAGAAACAATCACTTTAATGACAAAACACACGCACGCATATGAATAACATGAGAAAGGAGAGAATCAGCAATAACTAAACACTATTATTCACAAATATTATGCACACAGAAAATACAACAACGTTATCAGCGAATCTGGAACTTTGTAGAACTAAAAGTGTGATCCTTTACACCAACTTCTGGTAAAACTGTCAAACGATCAGCTGTTTGGCAATTTACTTCCCTGCAGGAACAGTGACACCTTATTTCAGGCAACATTTGCATCAGCACGTTCAGAGCAGTGTGAAAAAAATGATTCAAGCGTTCACTAATTTCTTATAGGGATGTGAATGTGTGTATGCGTGTGTGCGGAAATTGACAGATTTCATTTTTACTAGAAGGCAATCCCGTACCTTTGCAATTTTGCATGTAAACGCAACAACAACGATTTGAGCCAGATAAATCCACGTAGACTTCTGGTTCTGGAAGAGTTTTATGGCCCTTTTTGGCCTATTTTTTGAGGAGGGCAATGTCCCATTTGCCGCCCGTTAAATCCGCTACTGTCTGTAATAAACAAGGACTACCGTATTTAAATTAACACTAAAATATAGAAACAAAATTTCGTTTTACCAAAGTTGACACTTTTTGACATATAGTCAGCCATGAGAGAGCTCGACTGGGTTAACACTGCAGCTGTGCACTTCTACTCTGACAGCAAACCAAATTGCGTTGCTTGCATACACCTATCAAAACAAAACTTTGCACTACCATTGGTGATTCTACCACCAAAGATGTTAACAATTTCAAATACAAGTATTTAAAAAACTTGTTTTTATTTAAATACTTTTTTACAAAGGCATTTTGTTTTTGTATTTTAAATATTTTTTAAGCAGTGTGAATTTGGTTTTTGGATTGTTAAATACTTTCTCTATTTTTCATTAATCGCCATATCATAAAGTTTTCTTTTACAACACTCGTCAATTTCTTGGTGAATAACTCAGTGAGAGGGGAGACCAGTATGTTTGCATGTATGTATTTATAAAAAAAATATTTATTGGTTCAAAAATGGTGGGTAGACACTGTGGCCAATGGCAAAGTTCTTTTTCCACCTCAGCATGGTTGTAAGTCATGCAGAGTCCGCAAAGTGCTCCGGAAGCAGTGTCCGGAGGAGGATGTAATGAATTACATATTGGCCCTTATTATCTATGACCTTTTGCCATTTTCCGGGTAGCTTCTAAATTCCATCGGTGTAAAACTTCTATAGCTTATCGGCGAAAAACAGACGGTGCAAGGTCCCAACCAAGTTTCGTTGGCATTGTCATGATGGACCACAACTCCTTTTTTTGGTGGCCAATTATGGTCGCTTTTTCATTATTTCTTCGTTCAAATGGTCGAGTCGTGCAGAGTAGAGGGCCTGTTAGTTGATCGTTTCGCCCCGTTTTAGCAATTCATAATGGACAATTCCCTTCCAATGACACTAAACACTCAACATAACCTTATTTGCCGTCAATCCAGGCTTGGTAGTCGTTTGTGGAGGGTAATCGTTGATTGCCCATTATCGTTTGCGTTGCCTTCTCTCAAAAAAAATAAAAGCGCTAATACAATACATACATACCTACACTAGCTACAGGATTTAAATAACGTATATATTTTTTTCCTTATTTTTTCTACAAAAACTATTAACTTGATAAGCGGTATTAGGGTTACAATGGGTTTAAAAAATCATAAGAGGTAGGATTTTCTCCAAAAGGGCCAAGGGTACTATTAGAGGCACCATTAAGGATACTTCCATTATGTTTATGTTTTATTTCTACTCCTTTACAAACCGACATACGCGACCTGAATAGTAGTGTGGTTAAGTGAAAAAAACTGCTCTATTGTGAACTGTTAATGGGAAAGTGGGGAGGGAAATTTTTGTTTTCGTATATACATGATTTATATTTTAAATAAGTATATATATTACGCAAATACCTCGCATAAGTACTAATTTCTATTGTATTTTGTGTTTAAATCCCGTTGAACTAATCACATGTGTCTTGCCAGCTACCAGCAGGGTTGCTTAAGTAGCTAAAAGGAAATTTTACCCGAGTTGAGCGTTCTTTTGTCGCTCGTTTACAAAAAAAACGCAGCTATTATAGAGAGAAACACTTTTGGGCGTATGTATGCCAAGGCAAATTTCTCAATTCAAACAACAATAATTGTTTTTTGCACAGAAACCAATTCATCACAGCGAGTCTGATATCGAGTGTCCCATATTATTATATTTAATACATATTCTTATATTATTTTGGAATAAAGGAAGAAAAAATTAAAAAAAAAAAACGGAATATGAAAACAATTTTTATCATTTTCTTTCGTAGACACATCACAAATTTTTACTCGTTTTTACATTCGTACACTGAGGGAAATTGCGTGGTAAAAATTAATACTTTATATTTGATTATCGTTTAAAAATGTTCGAATTTAAAAATGATATTTTCATACAAAATTTATTACGCACGTATTTGACTGTTCACATCTGAGTATATATATGAGTGTACATACGCACCCCAAGCATGCAGAGCGCCGCTCTGAGAGCGGTGACAACACACGCGTTCATACATAGTACATGTTTACCGTACAAATCGCGTGTTGTGGTGTTGATGGATATTCAACCTTTGAAAGCAAACTTATATGCCTGGGTGTAGCTGAGTGCGCAAAGATGCATGCCACAATTTGTTGATATCCAGAGATGGTCAGGGTTCGAATTACACTGCAGGCAACATGCAAGTTAAATGTTTTTTTCTAGCTTTTGTCTAGATTATTCACTTCATGGATGCTTTTTCAGAACGAACGCGGTCATTTTAATATGCGCGTAATTGAATTGAATATTTACCAATATACAGTACTTTCGTTGACGTTTATAGTAAGATCAATTACGTTTCTATTTGATTTTAATATTTTTTCCCCTCAGTGTAGGACACTATTTAATCATACTCGCACATTCACACACAAACACGCGTGCGTTACGGTAAGCATCAAGTACTCGTTAAAAAAAAATATTAAAAACAGTTTAGGCATACATAATCACAGTTACAAGGAATAGCTATTAAAGGAATAGCTATTAAAAATTATTACTGAAATTCTTATATGAAAGCAAATAAAGCTGAATAGGTCACTTTTCTAGGTTATTGGACTTTTTTT
>NW_023462598.1:0-18069 GCF_013731165.1 Rhagoletis pomonella
TCGCAGGTTCGATCCCTGCTGAAGTCTAGAAAAAGAAGTCTGATGAGGAGATGTGTTAAAGATATTAACAGCTTGGTGATCTTCTGACTTAGCCAGTAAAGTCATTGTTAAACTTCCATAAAACTCATTGTTAAGTCTACTTTTTAAGGAACTTAATAGATCGGTTATAATGCCGTAAAATATTGGTGCAACCAAATCAGTAGATTCAAGTAGTTTAATTTTTCTGTCCAAAACAGTTCCAATGTGAGCCACAAAAGATAAGTAAGCTTCGCTCAGCTCATCAGTGAAAAACTTTTCGATATATTTTTGACATGAAACTTTGAAAATATGATTTTAATGGTTCATAAAATTTTAAAACCCTATCTACTGCTGGTACTAGTGAGAGCCATCTTGTGGGAGTGTGACGCAGAATTTCTGCCCATTCGAAGCCAGCACAACTGATAAATTCCTTTAATAAGACCACATTTTTTGTTGATGATGAAAACTCGTTATGACACTTTATGACTATATATTCAACATCATAGCGTAAAGTATCGCTCGCTTTTTTAGCGACGTTATTTATTATGTGACACATACAACCTACAAGTAAAATGTTTTTATTGACTTTTCTAAGCTCAGTAAAAAGACTTTGGTTATTCCCGAAATTAACGGAAGCGTTATCTGCGCAAAACGCTGTTGCATTTGAAAGTAAAAGACCATGCTTTTCTAAATTTTCAACTAAAAACTCAGCGATGTCTTTTGATTTTTCAGATTCTAAGGTGGCGAAACATAAAATTTTCGATGAAAGTCCTTCGGTTTTGTTGAAATAACGCAAAACTATGGGGAACGTTTTTGTGTTACCCTTATTGGATGCATCAGTCATAATTGAATAAGCTAAACTATTTTTCACTCCACGTACTATGAGTTGTTGTGCTACTGGCTGAAGGATATTTCGAATAACTTTCGAAATTTTTGTGCGCCCACATGAAAAATTTTTCGCAATGTCGGACTCTAAGAAAAGTTTCTGAAACAAATTGGCAGAACAATCAGCCGAAAGATTACTGTGGCAATGTTGTACAGTATGGTAAATAAAAACAGCTTCCAAAACAGCAGATTTTGTTATTTTGTCATTGTTGCTAAATTGGGTTATTTTTTTTGTGTTTTACTCTGCTTCGAAAGCAATTTGTGCTTATCTGAATTCTCGTGCCGTCTAACGTTGTAATCGCCACCATTTGCAATAGATAAAGTCTTTGAACACAGAGTACAAAAAATTAGTTCACTGTTGTGATTAACTTCTTGTAACCACGGATATATTGTAATCCACTTTGAATCAAATGATGTTTTCCGCTTCTTAACTTTCTTCTGCTTGTCACTTGCGAAATTTTCTAAAGAACGTGCTTCTGTAGAAGAGCTTAGCGAATCGTCATCACTCATTATTCTACAATAAAACAATTATATCCCAATATAATTCTACATACTTAACTTACACTGCGTAGTAGCACAACTTCCTATGAGTGCGACTTTTTGACAATAATTAGAGATGAGCCGAAACCAGCGATTAAAAGTGCTTACGAGTAAAAGCGTCGATATATTTAAGATATCGGTTCACCAATCACAAACACATTCAACCAAGGCGAATTCATACAAGCAAAGAACGTAGATATTAAAAACACGTTATAACTGTAGCGAGTGTGGGTAACAATAAATCGCTTTCAATGAAGTTCTTCGGCAGCCAACTTATGACTCAACTAATTGCCTGTGAGAGTTAAATAATGTAAACACGCTTAAAGCGAAAGGTGAACAATTTCGGTTGAAAATGGGGGACCTACGCATCCTTCCGTAGCAAAGGGGGACAAAAAGTCAAAATGGGGTATGTCCCCGCCAATGGGAGACGTCTGGCAACCCTAGTCTAGGTATTGTAAGTTCAATGGTTAGAAACCGTGCTGAACTTAACAGTTTTAAAGCCACTGAGCCAAAAAGCTTAAAAGTATAAAAGCAAGCCAAAATCAGCTGTTTGCAGGAAAATTATTTGATCGATGATAAGCAAAATGTATGATAAATCGCGGAAGATGGGAAAATGCACTCTCACGCAAAACAACAATAATGCACCAAAAGAAACTATGTTAATGCGAGTTTTATTAATGAAATTCCTGTAACATTTTCTGTTAAAGGCATTGTATTTATAACGAAGGATGGAGTACGCGGCGTAGTGAGAAGACAGGCCTGATTTTTATAAAGTTTAAATGATTTAGTTTTCTGGTTTTTAAATGCTTTAGCTCTGAGTTAAACCACAACGAGTTGCGAGGTCCGGTATTTTCTTTAACAAGAGGAATTAGATTACTGAATATATTATTCAAGATTTTACTAAAGTGTAAGGCACTGTTCTCAATATCCCCATCGTACTCAGGCCAGATTATTTCAGATATTGCTATTTTAAGCTTGTCGTAGTTAGCGTATTTGAAAGAATATCGCCGACCTTTTGGCGTTCTAGTTTCAGGACAATAACACGAATCGTAGGATGGTACCAAGGACAACACAAATGGTGGGTGATAAGGGTCTACATGTATAACTAAAGGATCGCCACGTATTATAGTGCATTTAGCAGTATCATCAATAAACGCTAAATCAAGACATTTACCTAAGTTGTTGATAACTGAATTTATCTGATATAGACCAAGATCGGAAAGTTCGTTAAGAAATTGGTTAAGCATATCCCGAGAAGAATTTGGTACCAGAATTCCATCCACCAAATCCCAGGAAACATACGCTAGATTGAAATCACCCAACACAACAATCGAATCGGAGGGCTTGACCATGACAAATAAAGAGAGCAATAATGAAGAATGTTTAAAGTAAACAGAAGGGTTAGAGTTTGGTGGAATATAAATTGCAACAAGAAAAACACTACTTGAGGGGCACCGTATTCTAACACAGAGGAATTCAACATCATCTGAACCTGTGAATACAACTTTTTCAGAGGAAAAGTCGGTGTGAACAGCTATTAAAACACCCCCGCCTTTTCTATCTAAGCGATCACTTCTAAATATTTCATACTTACTACACAATATTTCACTATTAAACACATTCGGTTTTAGCGAAGTTTCAGTAAAAACCAAAATTTCATAATTTAAAACAAAAGACTTTAAGTACAGCTCGGTTAATTTTGTATTAAGACCTCTAACATTTTGGTAATAAATATTGAAGAAAAAATTACTTATAAGTTTTTTGATCCTGAGGAGGGAATTTGAACAGTATTTTAATTCCGAGCTCGAGATTTAAACTCAAACTCTCGAACTACCTGACACCTGAGAAAGATTGAGATAACTCACACGGAGAATTAAAACTTATTAATTCCTTATTTGAGCCGGGAGTAGGCAAAGAATCAATTGGCGGAGTGTCACTGTCTAAAGCAATGGGATTAGGAACAATGCTGTCTCCTGAAATGCTGAAAAGGTAATAACCCTGGTTCGAAATAAAGTCAATTTACCTTATCCGTTGATCTTGTTAGCTATCACCCTAGAACACTGCCTTGAGGGACACCTGTATATATTGGGTGTCTTTCCGTTCTAAAGGAATTCTGCCTGACTGAAGTTTCTCCCCAGCAGAAAGCTTTCCAGAATTGCATGCGTATTTGCAGAGAGTAAAACATTTAGTTTGTGTATAAGGCCATCACGCCAGCCTTTGTAAAAAGCCTGAAAGATTTCCAGAAATACACCGGTGCAGTATTTCTTCCCTTCGAAGGCCTTTCTAATACAAGAAACAATTCTATCAACTTGTTCTACAGTGCCATGTTTTTCACGAAAGCCTAACTGATGTGGTGGTATTATTTGGTTACTTGTTAATGAAGGTTGTATTTTTTCAATATAATTTTTTTTTAATATTTTGGAAAATACAGAAATCAAGCTAATCGGCCGATATGAATTTACTACCGTCGGATCTTTGCCTGGCTTTGGCACCATAATTATTTCTGAAAGTTTCCATAAGACGGGTAAATGCCCCAACTTAAGCATGTTATTAAAAATATGTAACACAAAATGTACGGCAGTTTGTGAAAGCTCTTTTATCATTTCACCTGTAAACCAGTGTGTTAATTAAATCTTTCTTTTTAACCCGAAGCGGATTTGTGGTAAGGCTACTGGGGGGTATTGAAATATTGGAAGGATGAGAGCCTTCATTGGGTCTAAAGACTTGTGAAAGATGACAGGCGAAAGCGTTTACTTTATCTTCATCATTCCTCGACCAGTCTCTTCGAACGAGTCTCTTCGCATGCTTCAGTGTTCGCCTAAGGGAGTAGTCAGTCTGTTTCGAAGCAGACAAGGACTAAAGGATCGACTGGGTACTTCTTTCTTTTTCCGCCTGCAACAAAATACGTGATTCCTTTGTACACACATTAATGTATTAAGTTAAGAATGTTTGGGGTGTGTAGGCCAGGGCAGTAAGAACTGCGATGTTTAATAGGAGGATTTGGTGCGGAGATTTTGGTGCAATTTCTGCGGCCTTAACTATTATATCAGTGAGTTTTTCAGCTGCCCTGTCGATATCATTCTTGGTCAGAATAGGAATTTGCGGGTCAACCAGTTAACCAGTTTGTGTGCTTACTTATATGTGACCTGGTCTACGAAAAGGGAGCTTACGTGCGAAAACTAGTTTTCTGTGAAAAAGCTGTTAAAAGTAAGCAACTCGTTTCGTCAGTTTCTCATTATCTCGTTAATTGTTCTCCGCGCCGGACGTCCAGTAAGTGTTGTTGTTGGTCCAGTAAGTGTTGTTGTTGGTCGGAATATTATTATAGTTCATCGTGTAAGTTGCTAGTGTGTTTTGTCGTATTTTTACTCTTCTTTCTCTACATTTTTAGTACACTTCTAAGCAAGTTAGGATTTTCTGCTTTTCACCACGTGAAAAAGCATCTCATCTTCCATCCGAATCAACCAAAAAGTGAAAATTGATTTTTTGACACCTAAGCCCCCCTTTCCGTAGACCAGGTCACATATGTAAGATTTTTTTGTTTTTTTCTCATAATTAATAAACATTGATAATGTTATGAGGCAAGGTGCATGATCTGACAGAGATAAAATAATGTTTCAGTATTAACTCGGTGTCGCGCAATACCCTTTGTTACACCAAAGTCAATAAGATCGATTATTTTTTGGGGGTCAGATGGCCAATACGTTGGCTGACCAGTAGACAAAACGTCAAATCCTGTGTTCTGGATTACTTTATAAAGATTTCTACCTTTTTGGTGTAATCCATCTAGATCCCCAGAATGTGTGTTTGGCATTGTAATCTCCTGCTACAATAAACTTACTGCCAAACTTTAGGAAAAAGCATTAAATTGTTTTACTATCGGACTAGTCCGTTTTTGGCGATAAATACCTAGTACGGAACTAGAAATTTGATTCGCTAATCCGCGGTTTCTCTGCAGGGATACTACAGCGCATATACGTCGCACACACACATCGTGTTCGCGTTTGGGACCTTGTGTTTGATGGATACTGATGTACGGAATTTTCGCGTTGCTATGTGCTGTATTTGGCGACCAAATAGTCAGATGCTTGCACGCCTCTGCCTTTTTTGTAACTTTACACCCAAAAAAAGGGTATTTATCTTCCAAGAATAAAAAAATAAGTATGCATCTGTTGTTTTTCGTAAATGTTTCATTAAAAAAAAAAAGAATTATGTAAATCGGTTTAGTACCTAGGCAGTGCGCGCTTCCACTCCGCAGGGCCTGGCTTCAAGCCCTGGTCAAAGCAACATCGCAGAAAAATGTAGAAAAAGGTTTTTTCTTAACGCACGCCACAAAACGGAGAAGCTCGGCCAAACACTAACATATGTGTAAGCGCCAATCTATTATTATTGTTTTATGGATGTTACTTCTTTACTACTGAAATATGATAAGTTTGGAATTCTTTGGGAATTTTGTGGGATACATTTTTAAAATGTTGGTAATTGAGGGATCTTTACCCGATTTTCGTGGGACTTTTAACGGAGAATGTCTGGCATCACTGTTCAGTACTTTGAGAGCCAAAGTGGAACAAATATTTCCAATATTGATTGAGATTGGCATTATTAAACGATATATTCGTTTCAGATCCTCCCGGACCACCTTACGTTGAGGGTTATACACAAGGTGAAATTTTGCGAAGAGGCCAAACGGTAGAACTTATATGTCGGAGCAGAGGAGGAAATCCACCGGCGCAGTTGATTTGGTACAAAAATGGTTCCCAAATACGAATGGCATATAGGTAAGTAGCATTGAAAATACTAAGGAACACTTCACAAACGCACTAATAACACAGGCCTGCGAAAACTAAATTTTGTTACCCAACTCGAAAAATTATGTTACTTTTTGAATTGTATGTTAAATTAACGTAAATCTTTAATTTTTCTCTACCACGTCGAGATTTTTTTATTGGTGACGTATATTTTAGTATTTTTTAGCAATTCGAGACTTTTTTTTTATCGGTGGCGTGCATATTTTAGGATTTTTAGCAATTTGCATGAAAAGCCAAAAATTCTTATGTAATTAGAACTGAATTTTCACTTAAAAACCAATAGCACTAGTTAAAAATACCCATAAAGAGACTAAGCAAATCAGAATAAGTTAAGTAATTTCGAAGTTAACGCTAGTAATACTACCGCTAAGAAAATAACTTTTATCAATTTTCTTAGCGTTAACTTCAAAATTAGATACGTTTTTCTTATTTAATTAGTCTACTTATGGGTATATTTTATCTAATGCTGTTGGTTTTTAAGTAAAAAAAATCCTAAAATAAGCACGCCACCGATAAAAAAAAATCTCGACGTGCTAGAAAAAAATCAAATATGTATTTTAATTTAACATACATAGATATAAATATAAATTTCGCAGGACTGTTAACACTTGGGTTTGGGGTGTACATATTTTTATTTTTAGTTTTTAATTCCTTTAATTTAATTTACTTTTGTTTAAATTTGGGTGTCTGTGTAAATCTATACATAGTATAAAGGAAAGTCGGGAGCCTTTGTACGCGGTAATCTCGAAAACTACTGAACGAATTTTGACGACATTTTCTCTAATATCCTCTGTATCGATAGGAGAGTGACCTTTTTTATTTAGAATTTTAATATGGTTGCTACCTGTCTAAAAAACTATAACATCTGCAGCGTTCGTTAGATTACAAAAGATGAGGCCTCTAGAAAAGCAATAATCTATATTAATTATATAAAGACAAGTCCCTTTTTTTGTAACATCTCGCGAACGGCTGGTCCGACTTTCATGAAATTTTGTAAAAAAATAGCCTGCAGCAACCACCATGTTTTAGGCCAAAAAAAAAATTTACTGTTTTCTGGTAGGTGGACCAGGGACCGATCTATTCGAAAAAATCTTATTATGGTCCGATTTGCTTAAAATTTGGTATGTAGGTAGCTTTTTGTCTAGATTAGTATTTCCGTGAAGTGGACCAGGGACCGATCTATTAAAAAAAAATCGTATTTATGGTCCGATTTGCTTAAAATTTGGTATGTAGGTAGCTTTTTGCCTAGATTAGCATATAGGATCCTTTTTTCTGGGAGTGGACCAGGGTCCGATCTATTCGAAAAAATCGTATTTATGATCCGATTTGCTTAAAATTTGGTGCGTAGGTAGCTTTTTGCCTAGATTAGCATATAGGATCCTTTTTTTGCGCGAAGTGGACCAGGGACCGATCTATTCGAAAAATCTTATCCATGGTCCGATTTGATTAAAATTTTGTACGAAGTTAGCTTTTTGCCTAGATAAGCTTATAGGATCCTGTTTTCGAATTTTCATGCAATTTCGAATATAAATAGCTTTGAGCAACCACCATATCAAGGGGCGAATTCGTCACTAGGCAAGTTTTTTTCGTGGCAATCGGAAACAAAAGATATATAATATATATATACACTGAGGGAAATAATGCATGTAAAAATGAATACTTTAGATTTGAATATCGTTTAAAAATATTCGTATTTAAAAATAATATTTTCATACAAAATTTATTACGCACGTATTTGACTGTTCACATCTGAGTATGTATATGTAAGTGTACATACGCACCCCTAGCATGCAGAGCGCCGCTCTGAGAGCCGTGACAACACACACATACATACATAGTACATACATGGTTATCCGTACAAATCGCGTGCTGTGGTGTTGATGGATATTTAACATTTGGAAGCAAATTTATATGCCTGGGTGTAGCTGAGTGCGCAAAGATGCTTGCCACAAATTGTTGATATCCGAAGATGGCCGGGTTCGAATTCCACTGCAGGCAACATGCAAATTAATTTTTTATACCCGAGCGCACTTGTGCACAAGGGTATTATAACTTTGTTCACATAACGGTTGTTTGTAACAGGCAAAACGAATCGAGATAGATATAGACAAATGTATACATAAATGATCAGGATGAAAAGAGAAATCGATTAAGCGGTGACTGTCTGTCCGTCCGTCCGTCCGTCCGTCCGTCCGTCCGTCCGTCCGTCCGTCCGTCCGTCCGTCCGTCCGTCCGTCCGTCCGTCCGTCCGTCCGTCCGTCCGTCTGTGCACACGATAACTCGAGTAAAAATTGAGATATCTTAACGAAACTTGGTATGTGCACTTCTTTCGGGCGTAGGACGGATGGTATTGAAAATGGGCAAAATCGGACAATAACCACGCCTACCTCCCATATAACGGTAATTTTCAGAAATACAAAAACTGCGATATTTTAGTAACTACTGAAGATAATTCACTCAAAATTGATATTTATAATAAATTTTAGATGAAAAATAAGAATATTAACATTTTTTTGAAAATGGGCGTAGCCACGCCCACTTATGGTTACATGTGTATATCTTGGTAACCGGTGCATCAATTTATTCCAAACTTTGCACAGTTGTTGGCCTTAATACACCATACTAAATGGTTGAAAATTTTAAAAATCGGACAATAACCACGCCCACTTCCCATATAACGGTAATTTCCAGAAATACGAAAACTGCGATAGTTTCGTAACTACTGAAGATAATTCACTCAAAATTGATATTTATAATAAATTCTAGACGAAAAATAAGAATATTAACATTTTTTTGAAAATGGGCGTAGCCACGCCCACTTATGGTTACATGTGTATATCTTGGTAACCGCTGCATCAATTTATTCCAAACTTTGCACAGTTGTTGGCCTTGATACAGCATACTAAATGGCCGAAAATTTTAAAAATTGGACAATAACCACGCCCACTTCCCATATAACGGTAATTTTCAGAAATACGAATACTGCGATATTTTAGTAACTACTGAAGATTATTCACTCAAAATTGATATTTACAATAAGTTTTAGACGAAAAATAAGAATATTATAAATTTTTGGAAAATGGGCGTAGCCACGCCCAGTTATGTTTACATGTGTATATATCTTGGTAACCGCTGCACCAATTTCTTCCAAACTTGGCACAGTTGTTAACCTTGGTATAACATACGAAATGGCCGAAATTTTTTAAAATAGGACAATAATCCCATATAACGGTAATTTAGAGAAATACGAATTCTTCGATAAATCAGTAATTATTGAAGCTAATTTATTCAAAATTGATGCTTGCAACAATTCGTTACCAAGAAATACGTTTAGGATACAATTTTGAAAAATGGGCGTGGCCCCGCCCACTTATGATCACATATATGTATCTCGGTAACCGTTCTACCAATTTGTACCAAACTCGGTGTGGTTATTGTACTTGCCACATAGAAGCAAAACGTTGAAACTTATTGAAATCGAACTAAAATTACGGCCGCTTTTCATATAACAGTAAATTTCAGATATGCTTGAAACTTCAATATTTCGAAATTTAAGGACGCTAATTTACTCAAAATGGATACACCTCGGTTTACCATGTAGCGGTAGCTTTCGGAAAGGTGAAAAACATATATTTAATACTTGCGCCGGGTATTTAATGTTCGGCTCCGCCCGAACTTAGACTTTTTTACTTGTTTTTTTTAGTTTTTGTCTTGATTATTCACTTCACGGATGCTTTTTCAGTACGAACGCGGTCATTTTAATATGCGCGTAATTGAATTGAATATTTACCAATATACAGTACTTTTGTTGACGTTTATAGTAAGATCAATTACGTTTCTATTTGATTTTAATATTTTTGTTCCTCAGTGTACTAATATATATTTTGAAAGCCGTTTTTTTAGTGTCCGCAAAGCTCAAGAACGGCTGAACCGATTATTTTGAAACTTCAGACACCTGCCGCACGTGTTCAAGGATGGTTTACGGCTAAAAAATTCTATATGTAAAGGAGGCGTTACACCTCCCATACAAACCGAATTTTTCATACTGCATATCTCTGGAAATGTCCACGGTAGAGTATGGAGATATATGAAATCAATCGCATACTCATGAAGAAAAATGGGAGCTATTGGTAAAGAGGGCGTGGCACCTCCCATACAAACCGAAATTTTATACTGCATATCTCTGAAAGTATTAATGGTAATGGTAGAGTACTGGAACTTCGTCTGGAGATTTGTATGTATATGAATGAAAAGGGGGCGTGACTGACTTTAAGCTATCTTTGAATGTATTTATCATTCTTCTGTAGGTGTGTTTGTGAGTGAAATCCTTCTAAATAATTGTACGGATTTTAACTAAATTTTTTGTGTGTGTTTCAGTGGGTCTCTGGATGGTTTAGTTTCTCAATTCAATCCGCCAGTAGCGCTGTAGTTTATTTATTACTAAAAACCTTATTTATGACTCCATTTGGCTAATATTTTAAATATGTATTGGTCATGGTAAGAGCAATACTATTACAAAAACGTGCTGCCAAGTGGCGCTGGAGTCGAGTTATTACTAAAAATAGCCAAGTGAGAAAAGTTGCCGTGAAGGTCAGATTAAATCGACCTGTTGCACCATTGAGTATATTGAACTCTCCTGTGTTACGATTGGCCCAATGGATGTGATTTTCCAATATTATTATGCGTTCAAGCTTTTAAGGTATTTCGTCTGAAATAAGTATATGTATATTGCATTTCTGTAGAACAATGATTCCCACCCATTTTGAAATTTCCACCAACTATACTGTAAAGCTTCTACGACAGATTCACTATAGAACCGGGTCATTGTTGCCGCCAGGGAGTGAAGACGAAAAGATTCTTCAAATCTATTTCGTTTTGCGAATAACCGTGCTATGAAATGCTGCACAGTTGGAGAATTTCAAGAACTTCTTCACGGATCACTTCACGGATTCACTTTCTTTAGGTTATTTAAAGCGGCAAATGACCACCAAACCATAATCTTAGCAGATGAATGTGCCAATGAAAATCGTGAACGTGAATTGTTGGTGAAATTTTTGGACCAAAAAGAAAGAAAATTTTGGGCGGGACGAAGTTCGACGGGTCTGCTAGTGTTTTATATATTTGAATAGGGTTGCCACTTATTAATAAAATTACAATATACGATCATAATAAGCGAAGCGATCAGTTCTGCACCGTCGCTGTCAAACGAAAAGATTTGACCTCTAGATGTGCAATAATGGATTATTTTTCTGAGTAGGATCGCCACCTAATAAAAAGTTAAAAGTTCTTCACCGTTCGTTGGATAACAAAATGAGATATCAAATGAAAGGGCCTGGCCTTCGCATGTACAAAAGCTTTAATGTTTTTAGTAGGGTTGTCACCTGTTGAAAAGTTCCTAATTATCTATACATAGTATAAAGAAAAGTAGAGATCCTTTGAATGCGCTAATATTGAAAACTACTAAACGAATTTGGACGAGTTTTTCTTTAACATATTCTGAATAGACAGGAGCGTGTCCTTTGTTATTTAGAATTTCTATAGGGTTGCAACCTGTCTAAAAAATTATAAGATCTGTTGTGTAGCAGTAGATTTGTTGCAGGGCGGAGTGGCAATTCGGCAAGCTCGTGGTTCCTGGCTGAGCTCATCGGTTCGGGGTGGGTTTCTTGCATCCGCTCCACTGTGCAACACTTACGGTTGCCAGACGTACTGATTTTATTAGTACAGTACAGTACTGATTTTTCAACTTTCGTACTGATTTTATTCATTCTTTCAATAAGTACGCTTATGTCCTGATTTTTTTAAATTTGTTCTGATTTGTACTGATTTTTCAATTCTGAGCAATCAAATTTGTAATAGATTTCTTCCCACCGAGCTTAGTAGACGGTAACTCGTTGATCGGTAATTTTTGCCCATGTATTGTGTTTGTGTAATATTATTTTACACAAACAAAATACTTTACGATTTGCTTACGATTTTTACATAACGTTGCTTTCTTAGAATTTACTGTAAAAAGTAAGTAGAAAATAATTTAATTATAGTTGACTTGTTTTCGGTAATGTTTGATATGCGCAAAAAATTAATATAAAAGAGCAATCGTTTTATGGGCATATTGCGGGTCATTATCTAGCAGAGGGCTGGCACTTTTTGTCGAGTATTGTTAGTTATCTCGAAAATAACTTTCAGTTTAAAAACCAGTGTACGAAAATAAACTATATTGTACGTTACTATTTCGTTTCGTTTATTACTTTAACAGTTCGGTACAATACGAAACAAAACGGCTGAGTTCACTTTGGCGATAGTACACTACAGTAGTTTAGTAGTTACATACGAAACAACAAACGAAATGAATCGTGCAGGGAAAATATATTTATGTATGCACATATATGCAATAAACAAATACAAAGCGAATGGCTGCAATGAATAAAAAAAAATAAAAATGTTTTTTAATTGAATTGGATATAAAAATTTACAGAAAAAATTATTTTTCACGTAATTGAAACGTTTGCATACATATAAAACGTACCCTATGGTACAATTGTCACAAACGAAAAGCAAACGTTTCTCGTTGGGGAAAATGACAGTGAATCTTACAATTTGTTTCTGACTATTTACAAAACTGTACAAAACCACAAATGATATGATGATCGATGAGCAAATGGGAATTGTTTTGTACAGTTTATTTTCGTACCCTGTTAAAAACAACAAATTTGAATAATTGAATGGCTTTGCCTATAACTTACAATTCCTTTTTCTCAATTTAGATACTCTTTTTGGCGAATTCTTAGTCTTTCAAAATTTTTGCGCAGTTGAAAAAATAATTTAAGCCATGAGGAAATACGGATGCAGTCCTTAAATAGAGGTCTCTTTCCACAGTTTGAATAAATACAGTCTTTTCACTAAAAAACGAACATAAATAAAAGTGTTAAATGTCAAATTTAAAAACAAGTTCAATGTTTATTTTAAAACGTATTTTATATACAGCTTTGAGGTCTAAGTTAATAGCTTGTCCAATCACCATTACTATCTAAAATGGATTGACATCTCCGTGTACAGCTTTCTGATAATTTAACCGCATAGTCTGTAGTAAAGCCTCCCCAAATTTTTTTAAGTGCTCTTTTCAACTGTTTTATTTTTGTCAGATTTTTTCTAGCTATCTTGTGCTTCATTAGTGCCCAAACATTTTCTATGGGATTTGCATCAGGTGACTGGGATGGCCAATCCATTGTTGTCACCCCATTTTTCTGTTTCCACTCAGTACAAAGTCGACTCCGATGCTTTGGATCGTTGTCCTCTTGCAGAACCCAGTCTCGACTATTTTTTTCCATAGAGCTTATCAGCAGACATCAGTAAACCTCTTTTATACAATTCGATCATTTTTGACGCGTTCAAGTTTTCGGTAAAGCACAATAACTTTCCGAATCCCTTTGCGGAAAAACAACCATAAACGTGAACCTTTGCGGAATGTTTAACGGACCTCTGCACAACTTTACATCCTTTTTCCGACCAAACACGACTTTCTCTCTTATTTAACCAAAATGAAGACTCGTCGGTGAAAATTACAGTTGTCCAGTCACGGTTTTTATTTTGCTCTGCCCAGAGCAATCGTTTTTCGACATGAGTTTTTGTCAAAAGCGGTTTCTTCAGTACACTGGCGTAAACCACATTTTTTTCGTGTAACCTTTTGCGAATTGTATTAAGGGATAATTCTATTCCGCGGTCGTAAAGCTTTTTTTGAGCTCCTCTCAAGGTTACGGAGGGATTTCTTTGAAAAATGTTTGTTATCGCCTTATCTTGCCGTTCTGAAGTCTTCCTTTTTGGTCCTCTTCCTGGTTCATCGTCAACGTTTCCAGTTTTTTCACAGCGCTTAGACCATCTTGTAACAAACGTCCGGGTAGCTACCATGTATTTTGCGGCCTGATCTGTACTCCATTTTGGACCCTTAGGATGCTTTGTCAGGAAGTATGCTTCAAACCGTTTTTTATAAATGGCACTCATCGTAAAATTTGCTTAAATATGCAATTACTTTCGAAAAATAACTAAAGCGTTTATTTCTCAAACATGCGACTGAAAAAGGACAGCCTACTGAGGTATTCAATGTTAAGTCACATTTATACAAAAGACGTAATTACTGTTCGTTTTTTAGTGAACACACTGTATGTAATTTTTTTTTTCAATACCACGTTCAAACGAAGCACCTGAGAGGAACTAACTTAAATATAAAGTTTGCTTCCTGGCGAAAAGAGAGAAGCCGACTTCTAATAAAAAGCGAACTTCAAACTAAAAGTAATATTAAAATATGTATAATGTTTAGAGTTCTTTGACTATTTAAACACTGAATGTGGAAATGATCTCATTATTGCTATTAAAAAATTTCATGTACATATGTATATAAAATAATTTATTGGCTCCTGTAATCTTATGTATATAAATAAGTGCACCCAGAAAAAAGTCAGCTGAATATATTTCTCTCAACACATGATTTGGTAAATATAACTAAATAAGGTAACTATAACCAAATAATGTGTTGAGGAAATCATATTTAGTTGACGTAACTAAAGTCTTTTCTCAGTGTGCACGTTTTTGGTGTGACCTCATAACATGAGACCGGCTTCACCGAATTCAACCAAATTTATGTGGCATATTCGATCTATCATGCAGATGGTTTATGCGAAGTTTGTTCGAATTCGGAAAAGGGGGCGTGGCACCACCCATACTAACTAAAATATAAAAATAAGTGAACGTTTTTGGTGTGATCATATAACTTGAGAACGGCTTCACCGAATTCAACCAAATTTATGCGGCATATTCGGGCTATCATGCAGATGGTTTACGTGAAGTTTGCTTGAATTCGGAAAAGGGGGCGTGGCGCCTCTATTTTATATATAAAAATTAGTTAGTTAGCTTATAACTTGAGAACGGCTTCACCGAATTCAACGAAATTTATAAAGCTTATTCGGGCCATCGTGCAGATATTTTATGTGGAGTTTGCCCAAATTTGGAAAAGGGGGCGTGGCATATGTATCTCTTATGTATAAAAATAAGTACACGTTTTTGGTGTGAGCTTATAACTTGAGAACGGCTTCACCGAATTCAACCAAATTTTTACGGCATATTCAGGCTATCATGCAGATGGTTTATGTGAAGTTTGCCCGAATTCGTAAAAGGGGGTGTGGCACCTCCCATACTAACTAAAATTTGTATGTTGTATTTCTTTTGAAATATTTGTGGTAGAGTACTGGAAGTTGGTATAGAGGTATATCAAATAATTCCATACTCAGGGAAAAAAATGGGCGGTATTGGAAAAGAGGGCGTGGCACCTCCCATCTTATATATAAAAAATAAGTACAAGATTTCAACCAAATTTATACGGCATAGTCGGGCTATTATGCAGATGGTTTGTATTAAGTTTCCCCGAATTCGGAAAACGGGGCGTGGCACCACCCATACTAACAAAAATTTTCATCTGGTATATCTCTTGAAATATTTGTAGTAGATTATTGGAAATTGGTATAGAGACATATGAAATAATTCCATACTCATGGAGAAAAATGTGCGGTATTGGGAAAGGGGGGCGTGGCACCTCCCATCTTAAATAAAAAATAAGTGCAAGAATTCTACCAAATTTAAACGGTATATTCGGACTATCATGCAGATGGGTTATGTGAAGTGGGCCGGAAGTCGGTCCAGCGGTTCATCATAGATGACAGTTTATGTCTGTCACATGAACCACGTATATGGTACAACAGCACATACCTGAAAAATCGAAAACATAGTTAAAAATTGTTGCTATAATGTGCTGTGTTTATTTTTTCTTCGGATAAATTAAGTCAAGTATAAACATGGCTGCAAGTTTTTCAATAGGGATTTTGTAGAGCCAATGGAATGAAAGTCACCGCAACACAACATATCTGTCATTTCATCTTATTATCGAAAAGGTGGTGTACATTAATATTCGGTCTTGCTATTTTGGACTTTCGAGAATCAACTCGTGTGTTTAATATAGTTCTTAATTCATATTTTATTTTTTTCGTCAATTTCAATATTTTTGCACAAATTTGTTGCAGCGTTTCGTACGAAAAGTTTGAGTACACTGGAAATTTTCCATGCAGGTATTTCTCCTCATTGATTTATAGTGAACAAAACCATTGTGGAAAATTGTGGCTGTGTTGTGTTCTTTGGCTTCGAATGAAGTTTTTTCAAGTGCTCTTTTACTGTCGATTGTGAATTTCATTTGATTATTTAAAAAAAAGTGCGTTTACCATACGATTTATCGAATTCGTTCCTATGCATTGAGTTTTTCGTTCGCTATTGAATAAAATGCCACGATGCCGTCGTTCAAATATATGCCGACATACGCGTCTTGCGAACATGATGTTATCGCAAAGAAGATCGCAAAATGTTGAGGAGCACTCCCAACAAAAGGAAGTACGGCGTGCAGGATTTTTCATTAATTTTTCAATATTTGGTGTAGAGAAGCACACCGGGGTACCGCTAGTAACTATTATAAAGGTATCTCGTACTACATGTTAATGTGTATACTCATATTAAAATGAATAACATTTTTATTTTTTATGAACAACATTTTATTTATAAGCGGGTAAGGCTTCCTCAAGTGGGCCCCGAATTTACCAAGATTAATATTTTTCAATGATATTCAGGCAGCGCCGAGTTTTGTAGTCGAAAAGTACACTGTGTAAATTTTGTTCCAAAATTCCAAATAGTTTTTTTTTTATCAACAATTGAAAATTTTTGCAGTGTTTTGGAAATTTTTATTTTTCTTTGAAAGTAAGTTTCCGAATGAAAAATTTTTTTTGGGTGCAGATTCAAAAAACATTAAACTATGTATACAATTTATTTAAATTATTTGCGTTACAAAATTTTGTTTTACTTTTCTTGGTAATAATAGTATAATCTTGGCAAAACGGGGCCCACTTGAGGAAGCCTTACCCATACCAAGATATCATTAAAAACAAGTACTCTGGCGTTTCAAAGTATTATCTACTACATACATTCATAAATCTGCTTGGAATAAAAGTGTACTGAAAAGTACTGATTTTTATAGCATGAAAAAGTCTAATGTACTGATTTCGCGCCAAAAAAATCTGGAAACCCTAGCAACACTAACAAAAAAAAAAATACTCATGCCGATGTATGTATGTTTTGCACTTCCTAGTTTGCAAAAAAGGCAAAACAGAGGAAAAAAAGAATAGGAAAATGAAGCCAAGAAGACCATGTAAGAAGAAAAAGAGGCCTGTCCGGTCAGTGGAGTCTACCCACCCTCTTCTACGTAATTGGTACGCGAAGCTGACTCCTCTCATATTTACAGCGTCCGCGAAACCTTACCTACACGGATAACACACAACTCTAAGTTTGGAGAACGACTGGTTTTATAAGGCTATTATCATAGACTGTGCTCTTATTAGGGTTTATAAGGCTCTGAATAAAGAGAATTTATTCAAAAAAGGATTTATAAGGCTCTGAATGCAGACATATTTTTATATTCCTCTTCCTCTATACTCTTTTCTCTTCAATTTTATTATTAGTAAAAATCCTCTACTAATGTAAACTTTTAGATCTCTATAAACTGTCTTCATTCAGAGCGATTAATAGCATTTATTTTGTTGAGTAATTAGTCAGCAATAAGCATGATTATAAACCTGTATAAATTTTCATATTTAGACCAATTTCGCATTCTCTTTTTGATTTAGGATCTGTCTTCATACAGATCGTCAACGCTCTTCAGTCATATCATTTCGGATTTCGCTAAATAAAAATATACTTTGTTTTTAAGTTATGTACCTCTATAAAATTTTGTGTGTTG
>NW_023462599.1:0-18068 GCF_013731165.1 Rhagoletis pomonella
TCGCAGGTTCGATCCCTGCTGAAGTCTAGAAAAAGAAGTCTGATGAGGAGATGTGTTAAAGATATTAACAGCTTGGTGATCTTCTGACTTAGCCAGTAAAGTCATTGTTAAACTTCCATAAAACTCATTGTTAAGTCTACTTTTTAAGGAACTTAATAGATCGGTTATAATGCCGTAAAATATTGGTGCAACCAAATCAGTAGATTCAAGTAGTTTAATTTTTCTGTCCAAAACAGTTCCAATGTGAGCCACAAAAGATAAGTAAGCTTCGCTCAGCTCATCAGTGAAAAACTTTTCGATATATTTTTGACATGAAACTTTGAAAATATGATTTTAATGGTTCATAAAATTTTAAAACCCTATCTACTGCTGGTACTAGTGAGAGCCATCTTGTGGGAGTGTGACGCAGAATTTCTGCCCATTCGAAGCCAGCACAACTGATAAATTCCTTTAATAAGACCACATTTTTTGTTGATGATGAAAACTCGTTATGACACTTTATGACTATATATTCAACATCATAGCGTAAAGTATCGCTCGCCTTTTTAGCGACGTTATTTATTATGTGACACATACAACCTACAAGTAAAATGTTTTTATTGACTTTTCTAAGCTCAGTAAAAAGACTTTGGTTATTCCCGAAATTAACGGAAGCGTTATCTGCGCAAAACGCTGTTGCATTTGAAAGTAAAAGACCATGCTTTTCTAAATTTTCAACTAAAAACTCAGCGATGTCTTTTGATTTTTCAGATTCTAAGGCGGCGAAACATAAAATTTTCGATGAAAGTCCTTCGGTTTTGTTGAAATAACGCAAAACTATGGGGAACGTTTTTGTGTTACCCTTATTGGATGCATCAGTCATAATTGAATAAGCTAAACTATTTTTCACTCCACGTACTATGAGTTGTTGTGCTACTGGCTGAAGGATATTTCGAATAACTTTCGAAATTTTTGTGCGCCCACATGAAAAATTTTTCGCAATGTCGGACTCTAAGAAAAGTTTCTGAAACAAATTGGCAGAACAATCAGCCGAAAGATTACTGTGGCAATGTTGTACAGTATGGTAAATAAAAACAGCTTCCAAAACAGCAGATTTTGTTATTTTGTCATTGTTGCTAAATTGGGTTATTTTTTTTGTGTTTTACTCTGCTTCGAAAGCAATTTGTGCTTATCTGAATTCTCGTGCCGTCTAACGTTGTAATCGCCACCATTTGCAATAGATAAAGTCTTTGAACACAGAGTACAAAAAATTAGTTCACTGTTGTGATTAACTTCTTGTAACCACGGATATATTGTAATCCACTTTGAATCAAATGATGTTTTCCGCTTCTAACTTTCTTCTGCTTGTCACTTGCGAAATTTTCTAAAGAACGTGCTTCTGTAGAAGAGCTTAGCGAATCGTCATCACTCATTATTCTACAATAAAACAATTATATCCCAATATAATTCTACATACTTAACTTACACTGCGTAGTAGCACAACTTCCTATGAGTGCGACTTTTTGACAATAATTAGAGATGAGCCGAAACCAGCGATTAAAAGTGCTTACGAGTAAAAGCGTCGATATATTTAAGATATCGGTTCACCAATCACAAACACATTCAACCAAGGCGAATTCATACAAGCAAAGAACGTAGATATTAAAAACACGTTATAACTGTAGCGAGTGTGGGTAACAATAAATCGCTTTCAATGAAGTTCTTCGGCAGCCAACTTATGACTCAACTAATTGCCTGTGAGAGTTGAATAATGTAAACACGCTTAAAGCGAAAGGTGAACAATTTCGGTTGAAAATGGGGGACCTACGCATCCTTCCATAGCAAAGGGGGACAAAAAGTCAAAATGGGGTATGTCCCCGCCAATGGGAGACGTCTGGCAACCCTAGTCTAGGTATTGTAAGTTCAATGGTTAGAAACCGTGCTGAACTTAACAGTTTTAAAGCCACTGAGCCAAAAAGCTTAAAAGTATAAAAGCAAGCCAAAATCAGCTGTTTGCAGGAAAATTATTTGATCGATGATAAGCAAAATGTATGATAAATCGCGGAAGATGGGAAAATGCACTCTCACGCAAAACAACAATAATGCACCAAAAGAAACTATGTTAATGCGAGTTTTATTAATGAAATTCCTGTAACATTTTCTGTTAAAGGCATTGTATTTATAACGAAGGATGGAGTACGCGGCGTAGTGAGAAGACAGGCCTGATTTTTATAAAGTTTAAATGATTTAGTTTTCTGGTTTTTAAATGCTTTAGCTCTGAGTTAAACCACAACGAGTTGCGAGGTCCGGTATTTTCTTTAACAAGAGGAATTAGATTACTGAATATATTATTCAAGATTTTACTAAAGTGTAAGGCACTGTTCTCAATATCCCCATCGTACTCAGGCCAGATTATTTCAGATATTGCTATTTTAAGCTTGTCGTAGTTAGCGTATTTGAAAGAATATCGCCGACCTTTTGGCGTTCTAGTTTCAGGACAATAACACGAATCGTAGGATGGTACCAAGGACAACACAAATGGTGGGTGATAAGGGTCTACATGTATAACTAAAGGATCGCCACGTATTATAGTGCATTTAGCAGTATCATCAATAAACGCTAAATCAAGACATTTACCTAAGTTGTTGATAACTGAATTTATCTGATATAGACCAAGATCGGAAAGTTCGTTAAGAAATTGGTTAAGCATATCCCGAGAAGAATTTGGTACCAGAATTCCATCCACCAAATCCCAGGAAACATACGCTAGATTGAAATCACCCAACACAACAATCGAATCGGAGGGCTTGACCATGACAAATAAAGAGAGCAATAATGAAGAATGTTTAAAGTAAACAGAAGGGTTAGAGTTTGGTGGAATATAAATTGCAACAAGAAAAACACTACTTGAGGGGCACCGTATTCTAACACAGAGGAATTCAACATCATCTGAACCTGTGAATACAACTTTTTCAGAGGAAAAGTCGGTGTGAACAGCTATTAAAACACCCCCGCCTTTTCTATCTAAGCGATCACTTCTAAATATTTCATACTTACTACACAATATTTCACTATTAAACACATTCGGTTTTAGCGAAGTTTCAGTAAAAACCAAAATTTCATAATTTAAAACAAAAGACTTTAAGTACAGCTCGGTTAATTTTGTATTAAGACCTCTAACATTTTGGTAATAAATATTGAAGAAAAAATTACTTATAAGTTTTTTGATCCTGAGGAGGGAATTTGAACAGTATTTTAATTCCGAGCTCGAGATTTAAACTCAAACTCTCGAACTACCTGACACCTGAGAAAGATTGAGATAACTCACACGGAGAATTAAAACTTATTAATTCCTTATTTGAGCCGGGAGTAGGCAAAGAATCAATTGGCGGAGTGTCACTGTCTAAAGCAATGGGATTAGGAACAATGCTGTCTCCTGAAATGCTGAAAAGGTAATAACCCTGGTTCGAAATAAAGTCAATTTACCTTATCCGTTGATCTTGTTAGCTATCACCCTAGAACACTGCCTTGAGGGACACCTGTATATATTGGGTGTCTTTCCGTTCTAAAGGAATTCTGCCTGACTGAAGTTTCTCCCCAGCAGAAAGCTTTCCAGAATTGCATGCGTATTTGCAGAGAGTAAAACATTTAGTTTGTGTATAAGGCCATCACGCCAGCCTTTGTAAAAAGCCTGAAAGATTTCCAGAAATACACCGGTGCAGTATTTCTTCCCTTCGAAGGCCTTTCTAATACAAGAAACAATTCTATCAACTTGTTCTACAGTGCCATGTTTTTCACGAAAGCCTAACTGATGTGGTGGTATTATTTGGTTACTTGTTAATGAAGGTTGTATTTTTTCAATATAATTTTTTTTTAATATTTTGGAAAATACAGAAATCAAGCTAATCGGCCGATATGAATTTACTACCGTCGGATCTTTGCCTGGCTTTGGCACCATAATTATTTTTGAAAGTTTCCATAAGACGGGTAAATGCCCCAACTTAAGCATGTTATTAAAAATATGTAACACAAAATGTACGGCAGTTTGTGAAAGCTCTTTTATCATTTCACCTGTAAACCAGTGTGTTAATTAAATCTTTCTTTTTAACCCGAAGCGGATTTGTGGTAAGGCTACTGGGGGGTATTGAAATATTGGAAGGATGAGAGCCTTCATTGGGTCTAAAGACTTGTGAAAGATGACAGGCGAAAGCGTTTACTTTATCTTCATCATTCCTCGACCAGTCTCTTCGAACGAGTCTCTTCGCATGCTTCAGTGTTCGCCTAAGGGAGTAGTCAGTCTGTTTCGAAGCAGACAAGGACTAAAGGATCGACTGGGTACTTCTTTCTTTTTCCGCCTGCAACAAAATACGTGATTCCTTTGTACACACATTAATGTATTAAGTTAAGAATGTTTGGGGTGTGTAGGCCAGGGCAGTAAGAACTGCGATGTTTAATAGGAGGATTTGGTGCGGAGATTTTGGTGCAATTTCTGCGGCCTTAACTATTATATCAGTGAGTTTTTCAGCTGCCCTGTCGATATCATTCTTGGTCAGAATAGGAATTTGCGGGTCAACCAGTTAACCAGTTTGTGTGCTTACTTATATGTGACCTGGTCTACGAAAAGGGAGCTTACGTGCGAAAACTAGTTTTCTGTGAAAAAGCTGTTAAAAGTAAGCAACTCGTTTCGTCAGTTTCTCATTATCTCGTTAATTGTTCTCCGCGCCGGACGTCCAGTAAGTGTTGTTGTTGGTCCAGTAAGTGTTGTTGTTGGTCGGAATATTATTATAGTTCATCGTGTAAGTTGCTAGTGTGTTTTGTCGTATTTTTACTCTTCTTTCTCTACATTTTTAGTACACTTCTAAGCAAGTTAGGATTTTCTGCTTTTCACCACGTGAAAAAGCATCTCATCTTCCATCCGAATCAACCAAAAAGTGAAAATTGATTTTTTGACACCTAAGCCCCCTTTCCGTAGACCAGGTCACATATGTAAGATTTTTTTGTTTTTTCTCATAATTAATAAACATTGATAATGTTATGAGGCAAGGTGCATGATCTGACAGAGATAAAATAATGTTTCAGTATTAACTCGGTGTCGCGCAATACCCTTTGTTACACCAAAGTCAATAAGATCGATTATTTTTTGGGGGTCAGATGGCCAATACGTTGGCTGACCAGTAGACAAAACGTCAAATCCTGTGTTCTGGATTACTTTATAAAGATTTCTACCTTTTTGGTGTAATCCATCTAGATCCCCAGAATGTGTGTTTGGCATTGTAATCTCCTGCTACAATAAACTTACTGCCAAACTTTAGGAAAAAGCATTAAATTGTTTTACTATCGGACTAGTCCGTTTTTGGCGATAAATACCTAGTACGGAACTAGAAATTTGATTCGCTAATCCGCGGTTTCTCTGCAGGGATACTACAGCGCATATACGTCGCACACACACATCGTGTTCGCGTTTGGGACCTTGTGTTTGATGGATACTGATGTACGGAATTTTCGCGTTGCTATGTGCTGTATTTGGCGACCAAATAGTCAGATGCTTGCACGCCTCTGCCTTTTTTGTAACTTTACACCCAAAAAAAGGGTATTTATCTTCCAAGAATAAAAAAATAAGTATGCATCTGTTGTTTTTCGTAAATGTTTCATTAAAAAAAAAAAAGAATTATGTAAATCGGTTTAGTACCTAGGCAGTGCGCGCTTCCACTCCGCAGGGCCTGGCTTCAAGCCCTGGTCAAAGCAACATCGCAGAAAAATGTAGAAAAAGGTTTTTTCTTAACGCACGCCACAAAACGGAGAAGCTCGGCCAAACACTAACATATGTGTAAGCGCCAATCTATTATTATTGTTTTATGGATGTTACTTCTTTACTACTGAAATATGATAAGTTTGGAATTCTTTGGGAATTTTGTGGGATACATTTTTAAAATGTTGGTAATTGAGGGATCTTTACCCGATTTTCGTGGGACTTTTAACGGAGAATGTCTGGCATCACTGTTCAGTACTTTGAGAGCCAAAGTGGAACAAATATTTCCAATATTGATTGAGATTGGCATTATTAAACGATATATTCGTTTCAGATCCTCCCGGACCACCTTACGTTGAGGGTTATACACAAGGTGAAATTTTGCGAAGAGGCCAAACGGTAGAACTTATATGTCGGAGCAGAGGAGGAAATCCACCGGCGCAGTTGATTTGGTACAAAAATGGTTCCCAGATACGAATGGCATATAGGTAAGTAGCATTGAAAATACTAAGGAACACTTCACAAACGCACTAATAACACAGGCCTGCGAAAACTAAATTTTGTTCCCCAACTCGAAAAATTATGTTACTTTTTGAATTGTATGTTAAATTAACGTAAATCTTTAATTTTTCTCTACCACGTCGAGATTTTTTTATTGGTGACGTATATTTTAGTATTTTTTAGCAATTCGAGACTTTTTTTTTATCGGTGGCGTGCATATTTTAGGATTTTTAGCAATTTGCATGAAAAGCCAAAAATTCTTATGTAATTAGAACTGAATTTTCACTTAAAAACCAATAGCACTAGTTAAAAATACCCATAAAGAGACTAAGCAAATCAGAATAAGTTAAGTAATTTCGAAGTTAACGCTAGTAATACTACCGCTAAGAAAATAACTTTTATCAATTTTCTTAGCGTTAACTTCAAAATTAGATACGTTTTTCTTATTTAATTAGTCTACTTATGGGTATTTTTTATCTAATGCTGTTGGTTTTTAAGTAAAAAAAATCCTAAAATAAGCACGCCACCGATAAAAAAAAATCTCGACGTGCTAGAAAAAAATCAAATATGTATTTTAATTTAACATACATAGATATAAATATAAATTTCGCAGGACTGTTAACACTTGGGTTTGTGGTGTACATACTTTTATTTTTAGTTTTTAATTCCTTTAATTTAATTTACTTTTGTTTAAATTTGGGTGTCTGTGTAAATCTATACATAGTATAAAGGGAAGTCGGGAGCCTTTGTACGCGGTAATCTCGAAAACTACTGAACGAATTTTGACGACATTTTCTCTAATATCCTCTGTATCGATAGGAGAGTGACCTTTTTTATTTAGAATTTTAATATGGTTGCTACCTGTCTAAAAAACTATAACATCTGCAGCGTTCGTTAGATTACAAAAGATGAGGCCTCTAGAAAAGCAATAATCTATATTAATTATATAAAGACAAGTCCCTTTTTTTGTAACATCTCGCGAACGGCTGGTCCGACTTTCATGAAATTTTGTAAAAAAATAGCCTGCAGCAACCACCATGTTTTAGGCCAAAAAAAAATTTACTGTTTTCTGGTAGGTGGACCAGGGACCGATCTATTCGAAAAAATCTTATTATGGTCCGATTTGCTTAAAATTTGGTATGTAGGTAGCTTTTTGTCTAGATTAGTATTTCCGTGAAGTGGACCAGGGACCGATCTATTAAAAAAAAATCGTATTTATGGTCCGATTTGCTTAAAATTTGGTATGTAGGTAGCTTTTTGCCTAGATTAGCATATAGGATCCTTTTTTCTGGGAGTGGACCAGGGTCCGATCTATTCGAAAAAATCGTATTTATGATCCGATTTGCTTAAAATTTGGTGCGTAGGTAGCTTTTTGCCTAGATTAGCATATAGGATCCTTTTTTTGCGCGAAGTGGACCAGGGACCGATCTATTCGAAAAATCTTATCCATGGTCCGATTTGATTAAAATTTTGTACGAAGTTAGCTTTTTGCCTAGATAAGCTTATAGGATCCTGTTTTCGAATTTTCATGCAATTTCGAATATAAATAGCTTTGAGCAACCACCATATCAAGGGGCGAATTCGTCACTAGGCAAGTTTTTTTCGTGGCAATCGGAAACAAAAGATATATAATATATATATACACCGAGGGAAATAATGCATGTAAAAATGAATACTTTAGATTTGAATATCGTTTAAAAATATTCGTATTTAAAAATAATATTTTCATACAAAATTTATTACGCACGTATTTGACTGTTCACATCTGAGTATGTATATGTAAGTGTACATACGCACCCCTAGCATGCAGAGCGCCGCTCTGAGAGCCGTGACAACACACACATACATACATAGTACATACATGGTTATCCGTACAAATCGCGTGCTGTGGTGTTGATGGATATTTAACATTTGGAAGCAAATTTATATGCCTGGGTGTAGCTGAGTGCGCAAAGATGCTTGCCACAAATTGTTGATATCCGAAGATGGCCGGGTTCGAATTCCACTGCAGGCAACATGCAAATTAATTTTTTATACCCGAGCGCACTTGTGCACAAGGGTATTATAACTTTGTTCACATAACGGTTGTTTGTAACAGGCAAAACGAATCGAGATAGATATAGACAAATGTATACATAAATGATCAGGATGAAAAGAGAAATCGATTAAGCGGTGACTGTCTGTCCGTCCGTCCGTCCGTCCGTCCGTCCGTCCGTCCGTCCGTCCGTCCGTCCGTCCGTCCGTCCGTCCGTCCGTCCGTCCGTCCGTCCGTCCGTCCGTCTGTGCACACGATAACTCGAGTAAAAATTGAGATATCTTAACGAAACTTGGTATGTGCACTTCTTTCGGGCGTAGGACGGATGGTATTGAAAATGGGCAAAATCGGACAATAACCACGCCTACCTCCCATATAACGGTAATTTTCAGAAATACAAAAACTGCGATATTTTAGTAACTACTGAAGATAATTCACTCAAAATTGATATTTATAATAAATTTTAGACGAAAAATAAGAATATTAACATTTTTTTGAAAATGGGCGTAGCCACGCCCACTTATGGTTACATGTGTATATCTTGGTAACCGGTGCATCAATTTATTCCAAACTTTGCACAGTTGTTGGCCTTAATACACCATACTAAATGGTTGAAAATTTTAAAAATCGGACAATAACCACGCCCACTTCCCATATAACGGTAATTTCCAGAAATACGAAAACTGCGATAGTTTCGTAACTACTGAAGATAATTCACTCAAAATTGATATTTATAATAAATTCTAGACGAAAAATAAGAATATTAACATTTTTTTGAAAATGGGCGTAGCCACGCCCACTTATGGTTACATGTGTATATCTTGGTAACCGCTGCATCAATTTATTCCAAACTTTGCACAGTTGTTGGCCTTGATACAGCATACTAAATGGCCGAAAATTTTAAAAATTGGACAATAACCACGCCCACTTCCCATATAACGGTAATTTTCAGAAATACGAATACTGCGATATTTTAGTAACTACTGAAGATTATTCACTCAAAATTGATATTTACAATAAGTTTTAGACGAAAAATAAGAATATTATAAATTTTTGGAAAATGGGCGTAGCCACGCCCAGTTATGTTTACATGTGTATATATCTTGGTAACCGCTGCACCAATTTCTTCCAAACTTGGCACAGTTGTTAACCTTGGTATAACATACGAAATGGCCGAAATTTTTTAAAATAGGACAATAATCCCATATAACGGTAATTTAGAGAAATACGAATTCTTCGATAAATCAGTAATTATTGAAGCTAATTTATTCAAAATTGATGCTTGCAACAATTCGTTACCAAGAAATACGTTTAGGATACAATTTTGAAAAATGGGCGTGGCCCCGCCCACTTATGATCACATATATGTATCTCGGTAACCGTTCTACCAATTTGTACCAAACTCGGTGTGGTTATTGTACTTGCCACATAGAAGCAAAACGTTGAAACTTATTGAAATCGAACTAAAATTACGGCCGCTTTTCATATAACAGTAAATTTCAGATATGCTTGAAACTTCAATATTTCGAAATTTAAGGACGCTAATTTACTCAAAATGGATACACCTCGGTTTACCATGTAGCGGTAGCTTTCGGAAAGGTGAAAAACATATATTTAATACTTGCGCCGGGTATTTAATGTTCGGCTCCGCCCGAACTTAGACTTTTTTACTTGTTTTTTTTAGTTTTTGTCTTGATTATTCACTTCACGGATGCTTTTTCAGTACGAACGCGGTCATTTTAATATGCGCGTAATTGAATTGAATATTTACCAATATACAGTACTTTTGTTGACGTTTATAGTAAGATCAATTACGTTTCTATTTGATTTTAATATTTTTGTTCCTCAGTGTACTAATATATATTTTGAAAGCCGTTTTTTTAGTGTCCGCAAAGCTCAAGAACGGCTGAACCGATTATTTTGAAACTTCAGACACCTGCCGCACGTGTTCAAGGATGGTTTACGGCTAAAAAATTCTATATGTAAAGGAGGCGTTACACCTCCCATACAAACCGAATTTTTCATACTGCATATCTCTGGAAATGTCCATGGTAGAGTATGGAGATATATGAAATCAATCGCATACTCATGAAGAAAAATGGGAGCTATTGGTAAAGAGGGCGTGGCACCTCCCATACAAACCGAAATTTTATACTGCATATCTCTGAAAGTATTAATGGTAATGGTAGAGTACTGGAACTTCGTCTGGAGATTTGTATGTATATGAATGAAAAGGGGGCGTGACTGACTTTAAGCTATCTTTGAATGTATTTATCATTCTTCTGTAGGTGTGTTTGTGAGTGAAATCCTTCTAAATAATTGTACGGATTTTAACTAAATTTTTTGTGTGTGTTTCAGTGGGTCTCTGGATGGTTTAGTTTCAGAATTCAATCCGCCAGTAGCGCTGTAGTTTATTTATTACTAAAAACCTTATTTATGACTCCATTTGGCTAATATTTTAAATATGTATTGGTCATGGTAAGAGCAATACTATTACAAAAACGTGCTGCCAAGTGGCGCTGGAGTCGAGTTATTACTAAAAATAGCCAAGTGAGAAAAGTTGCCGTGAAGGTCAGATTAAATCGACCTGTTGCACCATTGAGTATATTGAACTCTCCTGTGTTACGATTGGCCCAATGGATGTGATTTTCCAATATTATTATGCGTTCAAGCTTTTAAGGTATTTCGTCTGAAATAAGTATATGTATATTGCATTTCTGTAGAACAATGATTCCCACCCATTTTGAAATTTCCACCAACTATACTGTAAAGCTTCTACGACAGATTCACTATAGAACCGGGTCATTGTTGCCGCCAGGGAGTGAAGACGAAAAGATTCTTCAAATCTATTTCGTTTTGCGAATAACCGTGCTATGAAATGCTGCACAGTTGGAGAATTTCAAGAACTTCTTCACGGATCACTTCACGGATTCACTTTCTTTAGGTTATTTAAAGCGGCAAATGACCACCAAACCATAATCTTAGCAGATGAATGTGCCAATGAAAATCGTGAACGTGAATTGTTGGTGAAATTTTTGGACCAAAAAGAAAGAAAATTTTGGGCGGGACGAAGTTCGACGGGTCTGCTAGTGTTTTATATATTTGAATAGGGTTGCCACTTATTAATAAAATTACAATATACGATCATAATAAGCGAAGCGATCAGTTCTGCACCGTCGCTGTCAAACGAAAAGATTTGACCTCTAGATGTGCAATAATGGATTATTTTTCTGAGTAGGATCGCCACCTAATAAAAAGTTAAAAGTTCTTCACCGTTCGTTGGATAACAAAATGAGATATCAAATGAAAGGGCCTGGCCTTCGCATGTACAAAAGCTTTAATGTTTTTAGTAGGGTTGTCACCTGTTGAAAAGTTCCTAATTATCTATACATAGTATAAAGAAAAGTAGAGATCCTTTGAATGCGCTAATATTGAAAACTACTAAACGAATTTGGACGAGTTTTTCTTTAACATATTCTGAATAGACAGGAGCGTGTCCTTTGTTATTTAGAATTTCTATAGGGTTGCAACCTGTCTAAAAAATTATAAGATCTGTTGTGTAGCAGTAGATTTGTTGCAGGGCGGAGTGGCAATTCGGCAAGCTCGTGGTTCCTGGCTGAGCTCATCGGTTCGGGGTGGGTTTCTTGCATCCGCTCCACTGTGCAACACTTACGGTTGCCAGACGTACTGATTTTATTAGTACAGTACAGTACTGATTTTTCAACTTTCGTACTGATTTTATTCATTCTTTCAATAAGTACGCTTATGTCCTGATTTTTTTAAATTTGTTCTGATTTGTACTGATTTTTCAATTCTGAGCAATCAAATTTGTAATAGATTTCTTCCCACCGAGCTTGGTAGACGGTAACTCGTTGATCGGTAATTTTTGCCCATGTATTGTGTTTGTGTAATATTATTTTACACAAACAAAATACTTTACGATTTGCTTACGATTTTTACATAACGTTGCTTTCTTAGAATTTACTGTAAAAAGTAAGTAGAAAATAATTTAATTATAGTTGACTTGTTTTCGGTAATGTTTGATATGCGCAAAAAATTAATATAAAAGAGCAATCGTTTTATGGGCATATTGCGGGTCATTATCTAGCAGAGGGCTGGCACTTTTTGTCGAGTATTGTTAGTTATCTCGAAAATAACTTTCAGTTTAAAAACCAGTGTACGAAAATAAACTATATTGTACGTTACTATTTCGTTTCGTTTATTACTTTAAAAGTTCGGTACAATACGAAACAAAACGGCTGAGTTCACTTTGGCGATAGTACACTACAGTAGTTTAGTAGTTACATACGAAACAACAAACGAAATGAATCGTGCAGGGAAAATATATTTATGTATGCACATATATGCAATAAACAAATACAAAGCGAATGGCTGCAATGAATAAAAAAAAATAAAAATGTTTTTTAATTGAATTGGATATAAAAATTTACAGAAAAAATTATTTTTCACGTAATTGAAACGTTTGCATACATATAAAACGTACCCTATGGTACAATTGTCACAAACGAAAAGCAAACGTTTCTCGTTGGGGAAAATGACAGTGAATCTTACAATTTGTTTCTGACTATTTACAAAACTGTACAAAACCACAAATGATATGATGATCGATGAGCAAATGGGAATTGTTTTGTACAGTTTATTTTCGTACCCTGTTAAAAACAACAAATTTGAATAATTGAATGGCTTTGCCTATAACTTACAATTCGTTTTTCTCAATTTAGATACTCTTTTTGGCGAATTCTTAGTCTTTCAAAATTTTTGCGCAGTTGAAAAAATAATTTAAGCCATGAGGAAATACGGATGCAGTCCTTAAATAGAGGTCTCTTTCCACAGTTTGAATAAATACAGTCTTTTCACTAAAAAACGAACATAAATAAAAGTGTTAAATGTCAAATTTAAAAACAAGTTCAATGTTTATTTTAAAACGTATTTTATATACAGCTTTGAGGTCTAAGTTAATAGCTTGTCCAATCACCATTACTATCTAAAATGGATTGACATCTCCGTGTACAGCTTTCTGATAATTTAACCGCATAGTCTGTAGTAAAGCCTCCCCAAATTTTTTTAAGTGCTCTTTTCAACTGTTTTATTTTTGTCAGATTTTTTCTAGCTATCTTGTGCTTCATTAGTGCCCAAACATTTTCTATGGGATTTGCATCAGGTGACTGGGATGGCCAATCCATTGTTGTCACCCCATTTTTCTGTTTCCACTCAGTACAAAGTCGACTCCGATGCTTTGGATCGTTGTCCTCTTGCAGAACCCAGTCTCGACTATTTTTTTCCATAGAGCTTATCAGCAGACATCAGTAAACCTCTTTTATACAATTCGATCATTTTTGACGCGTTCAAGTTTTCGGTAAAGCACAATAACTTTCCGAATCCCTTTGCGGAAAAACAACCATAAACGTGAACCTTTGCGGAATGTTTAACGGACCTCTGCACAACTTTACATCCTTTTTCCGACCAAACACGACTTTCTCTCTTATTTAACCAAAATGAAGACTCGTCGGTGAAAATTACAGTTGTCCAGTCACGGTTTTTATTTTGCTCTGCCCAGAGCAATCGTTTTTCGACATGAGTTTTTGTCAAAAGCGGTTTCTTCAGTACACTGGCGTAAACCACATTTTTTTCGTGTAACCTTTTGCGAATTGTATTAAGGGATAATTCTATTCCGCGGTCGTAAAGCTTTTTTTGAGCTCCTCTCAAGGTTACGGAGGGATTTCTTTGAAAAATGTTTGTTATCGCCTTATCTTGCCGTTCTGAAGTCTTCCTTTTTGGTCCTCTTCCTGGTTCATCGTCAACGTTTCCAGTTTTTTCACAGCGCTTAGACCATCTTGTAACAAACGTCCGGGTAGCTACCATGTATTTTGCGGCCTGATCTGTACTCCATTTTGGACCCTTAGGATGCTTTGTCAGGAAGTATGCTTCAAACCGTTTTTTATAAATGGCACTCATCGTAAAATTTGCTTAAATATGCAATTACTTTCGAAAAATAACTAAAGCGTTTATTTCTCAAACATGCGACTGAAAAAGGACAGCCTACTGAGGTATTCAATGTTAAGTCACATTTATACAAAAGACGTAATTACTGTTCGTTTTTTAGTGAACACACTGTATGTAATTTTTTTTTTCAATACCACGTTCAAACGAAGCACCTGAGAGGAACTAACTTAAATATAAAGTTTGCTTCCTGGCGAAAAGAGAGAAGCCGACTTCTAATAAAAAGCGAACTTCAAACTAAAAGTAATATTAAAATATGTATAATGTTTAGAGTTCTTTGACTATTTAAACACTGAATGTGGAAATGATCTCATTATTGCTATTAAAAAATTTCATGTACATATGTATATAAAATAATTTATTGGCTCCTGTAATCTTATGTATATAAATAAGTGCACCCAGAAAAAAGTCAGCTGAATATATTTCTCTCAACACATGATTTGGTAAATATAACTAAATAAGGTAACTATAACCAAATAATGTGTTGAGGAAATCATATTTAGTTGACGTAACTAAAGTCTTTTCTCAGTGTGCACGTTTTTGGTGTGACCTCATAACATGAGACCGGCTTCACCGAATTCAACCAAATTTATGTGGCATATTCGATCTATCATGCAGATGGTTTATGCGAAGTTTGTTCGAATTCGGAAAAGGGGGCGTGGCACCACCCATACTAACTAAAATATAAAAATAAGTGAACGTTTTTGGTGTGATCATATAACTTGAGAACGGCTTCACCGAATTCAACCAAATTTATGCGGCATATTCGGGCTATCATGCAGATGGTTTACGTGAAGTTTGCTTGAATTCGGAAAAGGGGGGCGTGGCGCCTCTATTTTATATATAAAAATTAGTTAGTTAGCTTATAACTTGAGAACGGCTTCACCGGATTCAACGAAATTTATAAAGCTTATTCGGGCCATCGTGCAGATATTTTATGTGGAGTTTGCCCAAATTTGGAAAAGGGGGCGTGGCATATGTATCTCTTATGTATAAAAATAAGTACACGTTTTTGGTGTGAGCTTATAACTTGAGAACGGCTTCACCGAATTCAACCAAATTTTTACGGCATATTCAGGCTATCATGCAGATGGTTTATGTGAAGTTTGCCCGAATTCGTAAAAGGGGGTGTGGCACCTCCCATACTAACTAAAATTTGTATGTTGTATTTCTTTTGAAATATTTGTGATAGAGTACTGGAAGTTGGTATAGAGGTATATCAAATAATTCCATACTCAGGGAAAAAAATGGGCGGTATTGGAAAAGAGGGCGTGGCACCTCCCATCTTATATATAAAAAATAAGTACAAGATTTCAACCAAATTTATACGGCATAGTCGGGCTATTATGCAGATGGTTTGTATTAAGTTTCCCCGAATTCGGAAAACGGGGCGTGGCACCACCCATACTAACAAAAATTTTCATCTGGTATATCTCTTGAAATATTTGTAGTAGATTATTGGAAATTGGTATAGAGACATATGAAATAATTCCATACTCATGGAGAAAAATGTGCGGTATTGGGAAAGGGGGGCGTGGCACCTCCCATCTTAAATAAAAAATAAGTGCAAGAATTCTACCAAATTTAAACGGTATATTCGGACTATCATGCAGATGGGTTATGTGAAGTGGGCCGGAAGTCGGTCCAGCGGTTCATCATAGATGACAGTTTATGTCTGTCACATGAACCACGTATATGGTACAACAGCACATACCTGAAAAATCGAAAACATAGTTAAAAATTGTTGCTATAATGTGCTGTGTTTATTTTTTCTTCGGATAAATTAAGTCAAGTATAAACATGGCTGCAAGTTTTTCAATAGGGATTTTGTAGAGCCAATGGAATGAAAGTCACCGCAACACAACATATCTGTCATTTCATCTTATTATCGAAAAGGTGGTGTACATTAATATTCGGTCTTGCTATTTTGGACTTTCGAGAATCAACTCGTGTGTTTAATATAGTTCTTAATTCATGTTTTATTTTTTTCGTCAATTTCAATATTTTTGCACAAATTTGTTGCAGCGTTTCGTACGAAAAGTTTGAGTACACTGGAAATTTTCCATGCAGGTATTTCTCCTCATTGATTTATAGTGAACAAAACCATTGTGGAAAATTGTGGCTGTGTTGTGTTCTTTGGCTTCGAATGAAGTTTTTTTCAAGTGCTCTTTTACTGTCGATTGTGAATTTCATTTGATTATTTAAAAAAAAGTGCGTTTACCATACGATTTATCGAATTCGTTCCTATGCATTGAGTTTTTCGTTCGCTATTGAATAAAATGCCACGATGCCGTCGTTCAAATATATGCCGACATACGCGTCTTGCGAACATGATGTTATCGCAAAGAAGATCGCAAAATGTTGAGGAGCACTCCCAACAAAAGGAAGTACGGCGTGCAGGATTTTTCATTAATTTTTCAATATTTGGTGTAGAGAAGCACACCGGGGTACCGCTAGTAACTATTATAAAGGTATCTCGTACTACATGTTAATGTGTATACTCATATTAAAATGAATAACATTTTTATTTTTTATGAACAACATTTTATTTATAAGCGGGTAAGGCTTCCTCAAGTGGGCCCCGAATTTACCAAGATTAATATTTTTCAATGATATTCAGGCAGCGCCGAGTTTTGTAGTCGAAAAGTACACTGTGTAAATTTTGTTCCAAAATTCCAAATAGTTTTTTTTTTATCAACAATTGAAAATTTTTGCAGTGTTTTGGAAATTTTTATTTTTCTTTGAAAGTAAGTTTCCGAATGAAAAATTTTTTTTGGGTGCAGATTCAAAAAACATTAAACTATGTATACAATTTATTTAAATTATTTGCGTTACAAAATTTTGTTTTACTTTTCTTGGTAATAATAGTATAATCTTGGCAAAACGGGGCCCACTTGAGGAAGCCTTACCCATACCAAGATATCATTAAAAACAAGTACTCTGGCGTTTCAAAGTATTATCTACTACATACATTCATAAATCTGCTTGGAATAAAAGTGTACTGAAAAGTACTGATTTTTATAGCATGAAAAAGTCTAATGTACTGATTTCGCGCCAAAAAAATCTGGAAACCCTAGCAACACTAACAAAAAAAAAAATACTCATGCCGATGTATGTATGTTTTGCACTTCCTAGTTTGCAAAAAAGGCAAAACAGAGGAAAAAAAGAATAGGAAAATGAAGCCAAGAAGACCATGTAAGAAGAAAAAGAGGCCTGTCCGGTCAGTGGAGTCTACCCACCCTCTTCTACGTAATTGGTACGCGAAGCTGACTCCTCTCATATTTACAGCGTCCGCGAAACCTTACCTACACGGATAACACACAACTCTAAGTTTGGAGAACGACTGGTTTTATAAGGCTATTATCATAGACTGTGCTCTTATTAGGGTTTATAAGGCTCTGAATAAAGAGAATTTATTCAAAAAAGGATTTATAAGGCTCTGAATGCAGACATATTTTTATATTCCTCTTCCTCTATACTCTTTTCTCTTCAATTTTATTATTAGTAAAAATGCTCTACTAATGTAAACTTTTAGATCTCTATAAACTGTCTTCATTCAGAGCGATTAATAGCATTTATTTTGTTGAGTAATTAGTCAGCAATAAGCATGATTATAAACCTGTATAAATTTTCATATTTAGACCAATTTCGCATTCTCTTTTTGATTTAGGATCTGTCTTCATACAGATCGTCAACGCTCTTCAGTCATATCATTTCGGATTTCGCTAAATAAAAATATACTTTGTTTTTAAGTTATGTACCTCTATAAAATTTTGTGTGTTG